>NW_006408929.1:1247506-1255115 GCF_000296735.1 Chrysochloris asiatica | reverse complement strand
GATGGCTAAGCTTCGTCTCTCATACTTTGGACATATTGTCTGGAGGGTACAGTTGCTGGAGAAGGATGTCATGCTGGGTAAGGTGGAGGGTCAGAAAAATAGAGGAACACCCCTAACGAGATGGATTGACCAAGTGGTATCATTGATGGACTCAATTGTGGCAGCAGTAGTGAGGTTGGCCCAGGATCGGACATTGTTTCGTTCTGCTGTACGTGGGGTTGCTGAGTCGGTTCCGACTCGATGGCACCTGACAATAACAACAACAATAATTTTCCTAAATTCATGCTTTGTTTTTCATGTTCTGATTATTAGTGAATATTTGCCACTGTTTCTCCTCATTTTGTATTGTACCTCATCAGCAAATGCAGGTCCTGAATGCTTTGCTCCATTTACATAATTATGGCCAACTCTACTTTGAGGAGGCAGATCTTCCCCAGTTTCATTTAGAGTGCCATCCATCCTGAGGCTATAAATCCTTATGGGAGCAGAAAGCTTCCTTTTCCCCCTTCAAAGCAGCTGGTGGATTCAAACTTCTGACCTTGCAGTTAGCAGCCCAACGTGTAATCAACTCACTACACCACCAGGGATCCTTCTATGCACAGTTGTTGTTGTTGTTAAGTGCTGCTGAGTTGATTTCTTTCAACCTGTATAGGGTTTCCAAGGAGTGACTGATGGGTTTGAACAGCTAACTTCATAATTAGCAGTCTTGTACAGGGCCATGCAAGGAAAAAGGTGGAGAATCTGAATACATAGGTTCATAAACTCTGTGCTGCTCCTGATTCATGTTGAGGATTTCACTGGCTTTCCTGGAGAATACTGTTGTGATTTTCTGTCCCCTCTGATGATACCACTGACCTGGTGTGAAATGTAGCAGCATTGTTTAAGAAACAAAGCACCATCATCGATTTTATAATTCAAGGCAGAAGACCAAGAAAGTCAAATCATGTCGCTTATTGAAGGATTATAAAAGGAAACATAATTTTAAGAACTACAGTCCATCTTCAGCAGACAAGAGCTTATTTAACTGCAACAGTGACAAGTGTTTTGCATGTTTTAGATAGCTGATGGATTCATTCAAACTGAGGGTCTAAATTGTGGTGTGGTGCTGTGGGTTTTAATGTACTGGACTGCAAAGTTGGTTTGAAGCCCAAAGTAGGTGGTTCAAGCTCACCAGCTACTCCTCGGAAACCCTAGACATGGTTGCTATGGGTCGGAACTGACTCAACAGCATTTAACAACAACAGAACAACTGTGCAGAGAGGAGTCCTGGTGTGGTGCTGCAGTATAATGCACTGGACCGCAAGGCCAGTTTAAAGTGCAAGGTCAGCAGTTCAAACCCAGCAGCTCCTCCTCTGAAACTGTACACAAGTTCACTATGGGTCAAAACTGACTCAACATTACTTACCAAACAATAACAACAACAACTATGCATAGAAGGAGCCCTGGCAGTGTAGTAAGTTGGTTACACATTGGACTGCTAACTGCAGTATCAGCAGTTAGAATTCACCAGCCGCTCCAAAGGCAGAAGAGGAAGCTTTCTACTCCTGTAAAGATTTAAAGCCTTGGAAAACTTACATAGTGTTGCTATGAGTCGGAATCGGCTTAATGATAATGGGTTTGGGGTTTACTGTCCTTAGGGTCTCTATGAATCGGAAGCAACTAGACAGTGCCTAACACCAACAGCTATAGTATAAAGAATCTAGATTAGTTCTCTTGGTATTACAGGTTCCGATACACATAGTGTGTCCTCAATAATGAAAGAATGAATATGTAGCTCAACTTGTAGCATATTGAATCAGGGAAAGGAAGATAATTAAGAACAGACTTTTGAGTGTGTAGGCTTCAACCACAGTCCCCATGTATTATCAGTTGTGACCCTGTCCCACCCTTCATCCTGAACTCTGAGTCAACTCCAGTTTTGCCAAAGCAGGAAGATAATTCTCTTCAGTTTCCTATTCTCTTGGCCAACTGAGCAACTCACAAGGACAAAGCAGGTGAATTTAATATGCAGTATAAAATAATGCTTCGTGTCACAAAAAGAGTGTTTTGGTTTGCTTAAAATAAATTTTTTTTTGTATTTTAGTTTCTTTCAGAAATGCACTTAAGGAAATTAGGGAAAAATAGGAATAATTGGGGAAATTACCAGAATCACTGTTGTCATGTTTAGCACATATCGTACTTCCTTCTTGTCTATTTTTCTAAGCAGTGTTGACGACTCTCCCCCACCCCATAATTGTGGACATATAAAACATATAATTTGCATCTTATTTTTTAACTTACCATTAATCCATAATTATTTTCCCATGATATTAGTATTCTTTTCATTAAAAACAATTAATGGTCATAAGATCAAGGTGTCACAGTTTATATAAACTTTGATTTATAGTGGTAACATGAGATTATTTCCAATTTGTCATCATTTACCTATACTTCCAGGAGGAATATTCTTACACATACAGCATTTTACACATGAATCCTGAGGCAGCACTGTCAGATAAGCAGTAGACTGCTAAGCACAAGGTCAGCAGTACAAACCTACCAGCCGTTCTCAGAAAACCTATACAAGATCTCTACGAGTTGGAACTGATTTGACAGCACATATTAACAACTATTAGCTTGTTGTACTGTAGTTGGTGACTTGTGTATTGCTGTGGCTCTGGAAGTTATTCCACTGGTATTTTAAATACAAGCAGGGTCACCACTGGTGGACAGGTTTCAGCAGTCAGCGGTTCGAAACTACCAGCCACTCCGCGGGAGAAAGATGAGGCTTTCTACTCCCGTAAGGATTTACACCCTCGGAAACCTTGTACAGGGTCGCTATGGGTCGGAACCGACTTGACGCCACTTAACAACAACAACAAGGAAGACACAGAGACAGACTACTTTTTAATGGCTAGCCTTTGAAACTGTCATGAGTAGCAGAGAAAAAATGTCTGGTATAGTACCAGAAGGTGAGTCCTTCAGGTTGGAAGGCACTGAAAATATGGCTGGGGAAAAGCTACCTCCTCAAGGTAGTTGATGGGGCATAACTCAAAATGACAAGAAACAGCTGCAAACCTCCATTAATATTCTGAACATGGAATATATGAAGTATGAATCAAGGAAAATTGGTGGTAAATCAAAAATGGAGGAGGGATTTCTGGCAAGATGGAGGTCTAGGCCGACACACTACACGGACTCTCTACAACAAAGATATGAGAGACCAAATGAAACAGACATAGATGAAGATTCTGGAACCCTGAACTTCAGAGAAAAAGTTAGAGAAGTGAATCGAGTATTTGCTGGGAGGAGAAGCTGAGCAAGGGTGGGAAGAAAGGAAAACTGGTGAATGACCACAAGATGCAGCTCGACCATCTTGAACTTTAGTAAACAGCTTTGGCAACAGTAAGTGTCCTGGCAGAGCAGATTCACATAGGTGACAGGAAAGGTATGATTCCTTCTTTGCCTCATCCATGTTCCTCTGATGACCAGAGGTTTAGCCAGCTCCCATCCTCTTCTGAGCCATGCCAGTGTTAAGAGGCATGCCAATGTTAGGCAGGAACCTGCTGTGCTGCTTTGGTATGCTACTTTGGTGCCTGGATTCAGACAGGATCAGCTCCAGACCTACAGAACCCACAAAGCCACCAGATCAGTATTTAACCAGCATTTCACATTGTCCCCAGCTGCCCTGTGGTTCTAACAGACATTGAAATCAACTCCATCAAGGACTTCCATGAACTATTTCTAGATTGAGTGTTCTGAAATAAATGACAACAAGTCCGATAGGAACTCTATCTAGGACCAAGAATTCTGCTGCCACATCCCCCCCACACACACCTCATGAGCTCTTTGGCTTGCAGAAAGCCCCCAGCATTTTCTCCTCTCCAGGTCAAACAGCTGCACTGTTTTTGGTTTTGTTATTGCTTAGGGGTTTGGTTTTTTTCCTTTCATTGTTTCATCATTTTTGTTTATTTTTCTCTTTCCATTCTCTGGAATTTTAACCTTTTTGTCTCTGCTTTTGTTTTCCTTCTTTTCTTCTGTTCCTCATTTCCCCTCTTTTTTTTTCCCCTTTTGATCTTTCTTTACTACTCTACTCTCTTTCACTTTTCATCTTCCATCTCCCTAGCTTTTCTGTTGTTTTTATTCTCTTTTTAGTTATTCTTAAGTGTTTTATTTTTATTTATTCCTTTCACCTTCTCTTATTTTTCTCTTCTATAGGTCCATTTACCTGTCCCTCTTTTTTCTTTATAGTTATTATATCTTTTTCTCTGAGTGTTGCCTTTTTAAAATTTCTTTTTTCTCTTTTTATTATTGGTTCCTTGTTTGCTCTTCTGTTTTGTTTTCTTGTGTGAATATGTGTGTGAGAGAGGTTTTCTGTTTCCTATGCAAAAAGAGACAGCAACCATGCCCATACAGTCAAGCCACTAACTACCTTCTGCAGTCCACCCATTGGGAAAAGGCTAATACAAGCTCTTCTACCACTTGATCAATGATAAACAGCATCCAAACACACCCAAAATGGAGGTACATGAACAGTATACACACTTCCATTCTCTAACTACACCCACAGGACACAATTAGTGAGACCCTAAGAACACATCATGTAGTGGTTACGAATTGGGCTGAGAACCTTAAGGTCAGCGGTTCGAAACTACCAGCTGCTCTGCGGGAGAAAGATGAGGCTTTCTACTCCTGTAAGGATTTACACCCTCGGAAACCCTGTACAGGTCGCTATGGGTCGGAACCGACTCGATGGCACTTAACAACAACAATAACACATCAACATACAATCACCAATTCAATAAAAATATGAAAACCTCACCATGTCCTGGAGACAACAGACAATTTTAACCCACACACAAAAAACTAGAGAGAATACTTCAAACAAATGACTAAGATGCAGAGCTAGAAAACATTCCTGAGGAAGAAAAAGTAAAGGAATTAACTGACAGTTCATTCAAAAAAGTAATATTTAGGTACCTTCAAAGAATTACAAGAAAGATTGAAGAAAGAAACAGCACAGGGGGGAAAAAAAAAAGAACTTTAGAGGAATTCAGGAAGACACTATAAAAACAAACAGACCAAATAAATGCAAATTTTGGAACAATACAAAACCTTCTATTAGAAACCTAGAAAATAAATAATAAAATTTCAGAAAAAAGCTATTGAAAGAGCAAAGGAATAGATTCAAAACAATAAAAGTCCAAATTAATGAGCATGAAGATAAATCTCTCAATAAAATATGTTATAAGGGCAATCAGAAAAAGAATGAAAGCATCCGAAAAAAGTCTAAGAATTACGAGGGATACCTTGAAGAAGAACAACTTATGGGTGGCACAACAGGAACAGGAAGAGACAATAAAAAGCACAGAGAAAATTGTTGAAAAGTTGTTGGAAGAAAACATCCCTTACATCATGAAAGACAAAAAGATAAACTTTCAAGAAGCTCAACAAACCCCAAACAAGATAGATCCCAACAGAAAATCACCAAGACATATCATAGGCAAACTTTCCAAAACTAAAATCAAGGAAAGAATCCTGAGAGCAGCTCAGGAAAAATGAAAAGCTACCTACAAAGGAAAACCAATAAGACTAGCTCTGATTTCTCAGCAGAGAAATGCAAGAAAGGCAATAGAATGACATATACAAAACAAGAAAGAAAGAGAGAAACAGAGAAGCAGAGAGAGAAAGAGAGAGAGAGAGAGAGAGAGAGAGAAAGAAAGAAAGAGACCAATTCTGGAGCCTTGTGTGGCACTGGAGGATAAGCACTAAACCAGGTCGATTTGAACAATAAGACCTGGTGGTTCAAATCCACCAGCTGTTCCTCGGAGACCCTACACAGGGTCACTATGAGTTGGAACTGATTCAACAGCACTTTAATAACAGCAACAACAGACCAACTTTACAGAAATACCTAAAGGGTGTTCTTTGGACTAAGAACCAACAGCAGCAGACAACAACCTGAGATTGCCATTCATGAAAACAATACTCAGAACTCAATCCAGATGCAGAAGCATTTAAAATAAAACAAACCTGCAAGACTGAAAATAGGGAACTAGAGATATAAATTTATAATTAAGTCAACCACAAAGCAAAAAGAGAGAATAATATAGATACAGAACTTTCAAATGTCAAGGAAATCAAGTAGCTTTCAAGACAAAACAGGCTGTTTTAAACAGGGGAAAAAATTGATAAATTATAAGATAACCTCAAATAAAATTAACATACTTGCATATCAAAACTAAAGAAGAGGAAAATCAGAAAGATTTAGTAAACATTAACACAATAGAAATTAAAATGAAAAGAAACTCCATAGACAAAATGAATTCAGCACAGAAATTATGTAGAACAAAGAAACTAGCAGAACCACAAAAAATACACAGCAAAAAAATAGTTTTCAACTTATGCCTACTGATAATTACACTTATTGTAAATAGATTAAACATACCAGTCAAGAGACAGAGCAGAATGGATAACAAAACAGTATCTTTTAAAATATTGTTTACAAGTGACTCATCAAAAAGATGGAGACAGCATAAATGTCCATCAACAGAAAAATAGCTAAACAAACTTTGGCATCTTCATACAATGGAATACTAGACAATGGTGAAGAATAACGATGAATCTGCAAAGCACCTCACAATATGTTCACAAATTGGAGGACATTTTGTTGAATGAAATTAGTCAATCACAAAAGGACAAATATTGTATGAAACCAATGCTGTAAAGAGTTAAGAAAAGGTTTTCTTGATAAAAGAAACAATCTATGATGGTTACAGGGATCAGGACACATGTTAACATGGGTGACAGGGCAGACAATATAAAAGAGGGAGGCTATCATAAGAAAGATGAAGGTAACAGGAGACACGAAGGAATGCAATAGTTATAGTGAATACAGGAAAATAATGTTAACTGTTGATACACTGAGGAGATTATAATCATTGTAATAAAACAAATTATATGATTTGTTGAATGTAAAACTGATGTTCTGCTCTGTAAACCTTCACTCAATTCACAATACAGGTTTTTAAAAAATTAAATGGAATGCATAAAGATCAATATCCTAGGCATTAGTGAACTGAAATGAACAGGCTTTGGTCGTTCGAATCTGACAATCATATGGTTTACTATACCAGGAAAGGCACACTGAAGAGGAATGGCATCACATTTATCATCAACAAGAGGATTTCAAAATCTCTCTTGACGTACAATGTTGCCTGTGATCGAATAATATCCACATGCAGTGTTTCATTCTGTTGTACATAAGGCAACTTATTTGGAACCAATAGGACAGCACTTAACAATAACAAAAGCTCACTGGTTTTGCTTCTATAGAGAACCCAGCCTAAGAAATTCAATGTTGTGCTAAATGTTCCATTCAAGACTGAAAAGAATGTTAAATATATTTCTGTCTATTTTAAGCTGATAAACAATCACAAATCATATGGTAGAAAATTTTAATTTAGTTATCATGTAAATTCACAAATGTTTGTGTCACTTTCCCATATTTTCTCTGGCTTTTAAGCCAAAACAAAGCCAGGGAATGACAGTGAAACATCAATTGCTCAGATGTAAGTTCAAGTTGAAACTGAAGAATATTAAAACAAGCTCATGAGAGCCAAAATATGAC
>NW_006408929.1:1233774-1234716 GCF_000296735.1 Chrysochloris asiatica | reverse complement strand
TAATCCACACAGTCAAAATCCTTTGCATAATCAATGTGATTAGTTTGACAGGGCCAGGATTTCCAGTGGTTTGACCATTGAGATTTGGTTCTCCCCATGGTGAGATCTAATACGGTGTATTTAGTGCTTTGTTGTTTAGCTATGAACAGTGTAGTTAATTCTGTGATAATTAGCTATGAGCAGCCAATCGACTGAAAGGATGTTTTCTGGGGAGAGTGGGCTGCTACCAATATAATGGCTGCTCAGCTATCTGTTGGGTCTGGATCTTGCATCTGGCCTGTCTTCCAGCCTCTGGTTGTTTGGACTTGAGCAAGTGACTTACTATATTATCTGCTTGCCTGCCTGCCTGCCTGCTTACCAATCTTAGTTCATATAACCTGGACTTGGGACTCTCCCACCTCTACAATTCTGAGCCATTTCTGAGCCATTTCCTTTACATAAACTTCTCTTTATAAGCTTTAGTGGTTTTGCTTCTGTAAAGAACGCAGCCTAAAACAGCCAGTAAAGCACAAGTAAACATCTTTCTGGTATTCTCTGCTTTTAGTCGGGATCCATCTGATGTCATCAATGATATCCCAAGTTCCAAGTTCTCTTCTGAATCCAGCTTGAGTTTCCGGCAGTTCCCTGCCAATGTACTATTACAGTTGTTTTTAAATTATCTTCAGCAAAATTTTACTTGCAGGTGATATTAATGATATTGTCTGATGATTTCTGCATTTCATTGGTTCATCTCTCTTTGGAGTGGACGTAAACATGGATCTCTTCCAATTGGTTTGCCAGATATCTTTCTTCCAAATATTTTGGCCTTAAGATCAACAAAATAATCAACTTGATTAGTCATTGTTGTTGTTAAATGCTGTTGAGTCAGTTTTGACATTATAACGACCCTGTATGGCATTTCTGAGGAGAGGTTGGTAGGTTTGAACACCAACCTTGGAGTTA
>NW_006408929.1:1231120-1232734 GCF_000296735.1 Chrysochloris asiatica | reverse complement strand
ATGTCGTTGTTGCTGTTTCTGTTTTTGTTAAGTACCATCGAGTAAATTCCAACACATAGTGACCCTCTATAGGTTTTCCAAGGAGTAGCTGGTGAGTTTGAACCACTGCCCTTGCAGTTCAAATTGACCTTACAATCTAATGCTTATCCTATAGTATCACACCAGGACTTTATGGAGGAGCCTACAGGAGGCAAAGTTATGAACATTTCTTAGGCATTACCAAATATCTTAAGGGAATGAGTTTCTGTGCATGGGGGCTCTGGATAATAGTCTCAGGGGACACCATGGTCAATTGACATAGCATAACTCACAAAAACAAAGTTCTGCACCCTACTTTGAAGAGTAGCTACTAGAATCATAAAAGCTTGTGAACAGTCATCTGAAGGGCAACTGTTGTTCTCTCTTTGTCTAGAGGGAAGAAGAGTGATGAAAACGGAAACAATTAGTATATAAATTTAAAAAGCTTATGATGAAACTTTCCTGGGTGTTTTTCTGCTAAAGCTTTGTCTCATTTTTTCTAAACACTCTCATAATAAGCAGATTTTATTGTTTTTTGGCTCTCCAGAAAGTTAACAAACAAACCCCCTTACATATGCCAAAAAATTGTTGCCATGACATTTGCTCTTGACCATTTTACTTTTGCTTTGACTGTACAGTATCCATCTCTTAGTAATCATTGTTTTGACTGTGCTTTTTCTTCAGAATTGTACTGGCAAAGCCATATTTCACCTTCTGTTACAATTCTTCCAAAGAAATTCTAAGGATCACGATGTCATTTATTTAAAATTCCCATTGAAAGCTCTGCTCTTGTCTGCAGATATGGGAGCAGTAGTTTGAGCAGAAAATTTACTCCACTTTGATATTCATCAGAACTGTGTAAGCTGAACCGAGACTATAAATTGATGTGGATGGTCTGTTGCCGTGGACCTCATCTTCAACATCATCTCATCTCTTCTTAAAATGAATTACCCATTTGCACACTGCTGGTTTCTTTGGGGGCATTGTCCCCATAAACTTTTCATAAAGCATCAATTATTTTACCATTTTTCACCCAAGATTCATCATAAATTTGGTGTTTTTTTTCTTGCTTCAATTTCAGCAGAATTCATGTTATAACAAGTCAATATGACTTCATTTTGGTGTAAAAAGTTTTTTGAAATCTATATATAGTTTTTATCATGATATATGTTTTCCATAAACTTAAAAAAAATATTCCTCATATATACAGAAAACATATCAATAATAGTCTTTAGAGCCATTCCATATGTTTATCTGTTATTTACCTTCTTAAAACTACATTTTACACCTTTTCATATAGTCTCATGAGGATTTCTCCGTGTGGTGCTGGAGGATAATGCACTAGACTGCAAGGTTGGTTTGAACTGTAAGGTTGGTGGTTCAAGCCCACCAGACACTCCTTGGAAGCCACAGACAGTGTTGCTATGAGCCAGAACCAACTCGATGGCACTTAACAGCAGTCTCACAAAGGAGACCTGGTGGTGAAATGTGGACTGCTAACTTAAGATCAGCCATTCAAATCCACTAGCTGCTCTGTGAGAGAAGATGTTGTCATCTGTTTCCATAAAGATAACAGCCTTATGGGCAAAAGGGGGG
>NW_006408929.1:1222214-1229045 GCF_000296735.1 Chrysochloris asiatica | reverse complement strand
TTCTGAGGATAAGCTGGTAGGCTTGAACCACCTACCTTGCAATTCAAACAGCTTTGCAGTCTGGTGCATTAAGCCACAGCACCACACCAGTACTCAATGGTAATGAGTATAATCTCAGAACCGTTCTGCTGATATTATTATTTTACAGATGAGAATGCTTATAAAACTCAGGGAAAATGTGTGATTTGCCCAAAATTACCCAAATAGTAAGTGATTGAGTTGAGACTGAAAAACCAGTTTTCTGATTCCCAATTCCACATTCCTTCTTCTCTTTACCAATAGTTGATAAATGTTCTCAACAGCATCTTTAAAGGCAATTTTGTTAATAATGTGTTTCTTTAATTGTTATTTGAATGCTCTTCAATGTATAAAGTAGGAATGTGATAAACGTAAATACTCTATTTGTTTTAGAGGATTTATTTCAAAGTTCCTTAATGGTATTGTAAATATAACAATGACATCTAATAACTTTGATAAGCATAAATATGAGGAATTTAAATGTTCACAAGATTCTGCTATTACATAATGAAACTACAAATCAACAAAGCTATGATGTTGTTGTCAGGTACTATCCAGTCTAGATGCCGGCCAGTCAGTACCAACTCAAAGCAATCTTATGCGCAACAGAATGAAACACTGTCTGGTCCCTCATAATTGTTGCTACACTTGAATCCATTGCTGCTGTCTGTCACTGTACCAATCCATCTCGTTGGTAGGGGGCATCCTCTTCTTCACTGACCATCCACTTTATCAAGCCTTCTTTAGAGACTGATCGTAAATACTAGAGAGTAAGTCTCACAATCCAGGCTTCTAAGGAGCATTCTGGCTGTACTTCTTCCAACACAGATTTGTTTGTTCTTTTGACAGTCCATGGTACTTTTAATATTCTCCTCCAACACCATAACTCAAATGCATCAATTCTTCTATAGTCTTCTATATTCATTTTCCATCTTTCACATGCATATGAAGTTATTGAACATACCTCTACCTCATAGGAATTGACAATCTAAATTAGGAATGTGCAATCTATAGTACAGTCTCAAATAGAAGTACAATCATGATTCTATTTGACTCTAAAATAAATATTTATTAAAATTTGATAATACAGAGTATGGCGCTGTAGAATAAGCACTGGAGTGTGAAGAAAAAAAATAAAAAGGTCACAGTTCAAATCCAGTAGCTGCTCCTTGGAAATTCTATACGGGCTCACTATGAGTTGGAATCAACTTGACAGCACTTAATAACAACAACAACAATTTTTTAATTACCCTTTCCATTCTTTGGATATATCGTTGACATAATGGAAAAAAATAACTATATCCAAAAAGTAACTACACAAATAAAGAGAAAGTAATTCAGTACAATATATCTGCATTTTTCTTAATGAATTCTTTTAATAGTTATTTTTATATTTTTTCTTAGAGTCTGATCATAAGCTTATTGACCATTAAAATAATATTATTGTTGTTGTTAGTTGCTGTAGAGTTTCAATTCATGGAGACCCTATGTGCTGTAGAGTAGAGCTGTGCTCCAAAGCATTTTAAATGATGTTACACTTTGGAAGCAAATCGAAAGGTCTGTCCTTGAAGCCATCTTCAAAATTGACATGGAGGCCATGTCTGGCCTCCTCTGGTTTCACAAAGGGGAAGGAGCATCAAACTCCAAATCAGCTCAAAGTCAATTCCTAGGAGGTGGAGGTCAGGCCTCCATCCTCTAATCTTTTTCACCTTGCCCTGACACTAACCATCCCTCCCATGGCACGCTGTATGCATATGAGGGTTCAATAATCCATTGCAATGGCGGCATGGAACTCACAGACAGATTATGTGGCTAACTGGGTAAGTGAACAGTGCACAATTTGACATCAAAAACAATTCAGGATACAGCAGTTCTCTAGCCAAGAATGCCTCTTCTTAGTCATACTGGAGGAATGAATCACTCTTGGTCTTGGGCTCTCAATTATGTCTCCCCTTGGATTCTGTCCTGCTAGGACAATATTATAAAGTTCTTTTAGTGCTATTGGTAAATGCCCAAAGAGAACATTCTGAAAGCCAGACTCCTACCTGAAGGGACTCAGCTCTACTTGATTTGTAGGTCAATAAGCCCCAAATTCTGTAACTCCATGCCACTATCTCTGATATCTCCATGTGCCATTCTTGGCTCTTCTTTCTTGATGATCCTGGGATGCTCTGTTCTTAATTCTGTGACAACTCCTTTTAAAGCTAGCAGAATGACAATACCAACCAATCCCAGTGTTAGAGTTCTTATTTGCATGGTCTTTCTGAATCATTTGTAGTTCTGGTGTGGCTCTCTCAGTTGGCTAATGGGTGAGACTGCAAAGTCATTTGAACTGCAAGTTTGGTGGTTCAAGCTCGCCAGCTGCTCCTTGGAAACCCGTATAGGGTTGGTATGGGTTGGAATTGACTTGACAGCACTTAGCAACAAAACAATTGAATCATTTGGTGGGGTTATGAAGACTATGCTTAGAAAAGCCATATTAAGTAAATCCACTGTACCACAGCATCTCTAAGTGGGTTCTAACTGCTAACCTTCAGCTAGTAGTTGAGCACTTAACTATTTGCAACAATCAGAGTCTCAAAACCCATATCTTGTTTGTATTTTTCACTAATAAAGCAGTCCCTGGGTTAAGGGCATCTGTTTATTGATAACTCCTATTTTCCCTTCAATGTAAATTTGTCCTCATTTTTAAATGATTGAACCAAACCTTACTAGCAACAAATTCTTCATCACAGTCACCTCCACTTACTTCACATGAAGATTTTTAATCGCTGAAAAGGCCTTTTTTTTGCACTAAACTCAAACCAAACCCACTGTCATCAAGTTAATTTCAACTAATAGCGACCCTAGAGAAGAGAGTAGAATTGTGTCTTAGGGTTTACCGGAGCAGACTGCTATATCTTTCCTCCACAGAATGACTGATGGGTTTGAACTGCCAAATTTGTTGTGAGCAGCCAAACATTTAACCCATTAGACCACCAAGGCTTCCTCCTTGTACTAAAGTAAAGCTAAATAAGAATTATATGGACCTGTTTCAGACTTACCAACAAATTCTTAAAGACACATTAGGACCCGCTCTTTTTCCTAACCCTGGGATTGTCTGAACACTGTTAGGAACAGAGGAGTGGTGCAATGTGTATTGAATTGAATCATATATCAAGCAGATGAATTTCTACAATATCCTATTCTATGATCTTTATAATTTTTCACATCTGTTTCAATTTCTCAACAAATGGTAACCATTACTTTCAACATGAATGACCACTCCTATTGTAAAATCAACCCCTTGGATTTAGCATAAGGCTGTCCTGACTTCCAGCTCTCTTGCTTTGTTTCTGCCTTTCACTTTAATATTAGCATTTCCTAGGATTCTCTTCTTTGTCTCCTCTTCCCTTTACAGTTTATCCATGGATATCTTCATATACTAATAATTCCCAAATCTACATTTTCTAGTGCATAATTTTCAGTTGAGTTCTAGACCTGGGTATCTATCCACTCACTGGATAGCTTCACTTGAATATTATACACACACTTCAAACTAATCTTACCATCTTTCTCTAAAACTGACACCTTCTGCTATGTCCATGATTCATCCTACCTTAACTAAATTGAAAGTAATGCAAAGGTAATTCAATAAATTGATTCAAGAGCTAAGTAGGGAGGTGATATTCCTCACTACAAGGGATCTAAACATACAATTTATTAATGACATCATTCCCAACCTCTATGTATATTAACAAAAAACCTTAAGGTTGAAAGACACTCAAAGATATGAGGCAACATGAACCAGAATTAGTAGAATGTATTAGTAGGAATGTTCTACTGGCATCAGAGTCCGAAGTCATGCCAAATTTATAAGATGCCAACTACAAAAGAACAAAGCGTTAACCCATCCACATACAGCCAAATGATTTTCAACGAAGTGCCTAGGTATACTGCATGGGGAGGAGATAGTTTCTTTAACAGATGGTGCTGGCAGAACTGGAAAGTGATATACAAAAGATTGAAACAAGACCTTTACTTTACGCTTTATACAAAAACCAACTCAGTATGGATTAAAGACCTAAATGTGAATCCTAAAATTATGAAGGTCATCAATAAAAACATAGGGACAAATGTGAGGGCTCTAATTCAGGGCATACACAAACTACTAAATATTTTGAAAACTACACAAACAATAAAAATAGACAAGTTAAAAAAAAAAAAACAGACAAAATAGATGATTGGGACATACTAAAAATTTAAAACTTATGTGCATCAAAAAACTTCACTAAAAGAGTAAAAAGGGAACCCACAGAATGGGAAAAAAAAATTTTTCAATGACACATCAGACAAGGGACTTGTTTCTAAAATATATAAGAAACTACAACACCTCTACAAGGAAAAGACAAATAACCCAATTAAAAAATAAGAGGACATGAACAGACAATTCACCAAGGAGGAGATCCGGGCAATGAAGTTGTGAGCTAAGTCTGATCACAACAAACATATGAAGAAATTTCACAATCACTAGCCATTGTTGTTGTTGTTGTTATGTGCTGTGGAGTCAGTTCCAACTCCTAGGGACACTGTAGAGAGATGCAAATCCAAAACAATAATGAGATATCATCTCACACCAGCAATAACAGCAAAGATCAAAAACGTAGAGGACAATAAATGCTGGTGAGGATGTGGAGAGACTGGGACCCTCCTACATTGTTGGTGGGATTGCAAAAGGGTCCAACCACTCTGGGAAGCAATATGGTGCTTCCTCAGAAGGTTAGAAATAGAAATACCTTATGATCCAGCAATTCCTCTACTTGGTATTTACCCACAAGAAATACAAGCCATAACACAAGTAGATATATGTACACCAATGTCCACAGCAGAACTATTTACAAAAGCAAAAAGATGGATACAGCCTAGGTGTCCATCAATTGAAGAATGGATAAACAAACTGTGGTACATACACACAATGGAGTACTATGCTACCTTGAAGAACAACAAGGAAGCTGCAAGCTATCGATTGCATAACATGATGAACCTTGAGGACACTTTGCTGAGTGAATTAGTGAGTCACAAAAGGAGAAATACTGCATAGGACCATCATTGTAAAAGATTAAGAAAAAAACCCACTGTAAAAGGGAAATATATATATATATATGCTAATCACCAGGATGTATGGGATGAGGTGAGGGGAGGGAGGGAGGGGAAGATGGAACACAGGGTAGGGAACAGACACAGGATAGTTTGGGTGCAGGAGGAGGGCAATACACAAGAAGGGGGAGGGAAATGTAAGAACAAGGTGGTTGGGAGAACAATTAGGCAGGGTAGCATGGACTAATGGGGACAGAGGTAAATGACGATGTATGCACAACCTTGGAACAACAGGGCTCCAGGATACAGGAATAGAGGCATGGTTTGAATGGGTAAAAGAGGGGAATAATGTTAAGATGCTTGGCTGTCTTTTGAATCTTGGTTTCCCTTGCCTACCATTATTACTAATTGGGCTGCAAACTTTAAGGTCAGCAGTTCAAAACTACCAGCTGTTCCATGGAAGAAAGATGAAGCTTTTTGCTCCCGTAAAGATTTACAGCCTCAGAAACCCTATACAGAGTCGTTGTGAGTCAGAACCAACTCCACCACCATCACTGTAAAATAGACACTTGAGGGGGAGAGAAAGGAATAGCCAGAAACATCACAATAGAAAGCTTCTAAGTCTTCAGCCTATAACTGATTGGAATACCTTAAAGGCGGCTAGAAGTTGCACAATGAAAGAGGCTTCCTGTGGAGACTTTGCATTACATAAGACCATAGGTGGAATCCAGAACTCAATTCAGAATCATCTTAGGTGGGAAATTTCCACTTGAAAGGACAAGTACACCATCCTGGAGTAGCTAGATGAACAGAGGATACTTTGTGAAAGAAAGACCAGCAGGAAAAATAAAAAACAGTAACAGCAGTCTGATTGACTACTACAAGAACAAGCAAGTTGTTTGCCAGGGAGCCATCAAGGCAAGCAGTCAAGTCCCCTCAGAGCAAACTTCCTTCCAAGACTAAGACTCAAGGGGACTACACAAGCAGGCATGTGGTCTGATTGATGACCATGTTGGTCACCGATAAGGGGAAAAGGGGTGAAACAGCAATGAAGTCGTGAGCTAAGTCTGACCACATTCAATAAACTCCTGTGACCCCAGGTGGAGACCTGGTTGGCCAGGTATGGGAAGACCCAGGGACTCCTGGGCTCAGAGGCAGTGACATGGCCACAGAGGACTAGAGCGAGGACTAGAGCGGAGAGTGAAGCATCCAGCTGATATGAAGAAAGGGGAGATGCACAAGAACACCTATACTTGCAGATAGTACCCACTTGACCTGGCTTCAATGGCTGGATGATCAGAACTCTACTAGAAGAAAGAAGAGGGAAAAAAAAAAAAGTAACCCACTACAATTTGATGAACTTTACCTATACTTATGGATGTGGTAGCTCAAAAGAGGGAACAAATCTTTACAGCTAGGATCATTTCCACCCCCTCGGTACACAGGGTTGACAGGAATAGGCAACTTAGACATTGGCTACCCAAAATGGGGGCACCACAAAGGCAAGAAGTGACTGACTTACAAGCTTTTAAGAGGGATTTCCATACGGGGCAGGGGAAGGTAGAACTCCACTGAATGGTTTCCAGTCTGTTGGGAGGGGGCTAATGAAAGGAGAAGAGGCTAAGACTCTTGTGGTACAATAGTGAATAATTGCTATCAGGATTGACTGTGAGGGCAAGAAATGTAAAGGTAGATGTTTTGTAACAAAAGGAGAGGAGTGGTTGATTTTGCAGTCCA
>NW_006408929.1:1210113-1221384 GCF_000296735.1 Chrysochloris asiatica | reverse complement strand
AAAAAAACAATATAAATAATAAACCTCTAACAAAAAAAGACTCTGGTAAAGGTTTCAGATTTAAAGTACTGGAAAAATATCTTTCATAGCTTTCCCTTGAGAGTTCTTCTTCTATATTTTTCTCATGCTACTGATTTTCAGTCTAACACACATACTGCATCAATCTCCATGCAAACAAATCAGATAATTATATTAAAAATTCACTGTAATTAAGAGAAATGAAGTAGTGAAAGAAATGCCATGGGATGTGGGGAAGAGATATTTACAAAACAGTGGCCAATATTTTAGGCAATATGGTTTATTTCAAAAGAATCCATCCCCTTTGTGTTTAGAAACAATTTTTATGTTCTAACCAGAGCAAAATGATTTTGGACATGTATTATTAGACTGTACATGATGTGGATTATTTCCTTGTCATCTGGTGGTCTGGACAAAATAGAATTTCTGAGAAACGGCAACTAAGAACTTTAGAAGCACATTAACTCTTTTATGTAACTGGGATCTTATATAGTAAGCTACTGGTATAATGTACAAAACACTGCTCTAGTGACCGACAGGGATAACTGTTGCTTCACAAATGCCTAAATTAGTCTCAGGAGTAGAATAACATATTTGGCTGATATAAAAACAACAACCACATTATACTCCACAATTTTTGTGAGCCAACTGAAACCCAAAGTAATAGCTAGGCTATGCCTAGTCAACAAACACCACAGTAAGAAAAAGAATACTGGCATGGTATTTTCAGCCTTCTGGATGACCAAATAAGATTACTGCTAAGAACTAACTAGAAATTGGCTTGTGGATTTAATCAAAACAGACACTCATTCTGGAAAATGCAGACTGAAAGACTGATATTTCCTGCTGCTAGAGTTCTTTTCAGAGGAAGTTTGAAACCATGTCCTCAAGGCTTCCTTTCACTGTGTAAAGAAAAAGGCTCTGCATATGTCATTAACAGAATTATTGAGGAGCAGTCAGTTGTTTCAGGTCTGAGACATTGGGGATCATTTTGTTACTCAAATTCTTTTTCCAGGAGCTATTATCAAAATACCTGTGTAAATTTTTCTTTAGTCTTGCAAGCCATGAGAGTTGCTAATAGATGAAGTATAAAACCTTTTGCCCACAATATGACTTTGGTCAAAAATTATCCTATTTTCAAACCGGGGTCAAATTGAGTGGTAGCATGTCACATTAGAATTTCAGAGGTTGTTTGTACTTGGGTATTTACCTTGGCTACAAACATACCTATGAATGTGGTAGAACATAGAGGGAATGAGTTATTGGGCCTAGGATGTCAGGACCATAGTCTCAGAAGACACCATGACCAGCTGGCATACAAAGTCCACGAAGACAATGTTCTACATTCTACTTTGATTAGTAGCCACTGGGATGCTAAAAGCTCATGTGCAGGCATTTAAGGTGTCACTATTGGTCTCTTCATGTGCAGATAAGAGAACAGTAATGAAAACTGAAGCTGTTTAGAATCAATTAACCCTATGGACTGATGGAACACATGAACATCAGTCTCCATGACTATGAGACCAGAAGAATTAGATGGTGCAAGGCTACCACTACCAATTGCTCTGAAAGGGATTACATTAGAAAGTCTCAGATAAGAGTTGGGGACAATGTGGAACATAACTGAAAAAGAAAAATAATAAAAAGAAAAGAAGACAGGGCTTACTGGTCAGAAAGACAGTGGTGGAACCTGTGACTATGGCCCTCGGCCACCCTTCAGGTCTGGAACAGAACTCACCCTCACGGCCCAATTTTCAACCATGAGGTAGGTATGTATTTGGGAAGGACAACAACACTCGTGAGGTATGCTCAACCATTCATGATCAAAAGGGCAACATTTTCCAGCAAAGATCAGAGAGGTTAGGAAGGAGGGTTGAATAGAAACAGGAACCACAGGGAGGAAGTAGGATAACTGTTGTTTCATGGAGTGGATTGGAATCATTGAGATGAAGCAAAGCATGTGATTTACTGGATGTAAAACTGATGATCTGTTCTATAAACCTTTACTCAATTCACAATAAGAAGTTTAAAATATAAATAAATAATTCTTGTCATTTAAACTAAGGAAATATGTAAACTATTCAAATGCACAGGTGGTAACTAAGTCAAAATAAAACAAGATGTGTAGGGTGGGCAAGTGGGGGAAGGAAAATGTATTGATGGATGTAATTAGCCAGTTTGATAACAAGGTCAAATCAGTGAGAATGAGCTTGTTTGCGTTGGTAAGATTTAGTTCCATTTAGAAAATATTTGTTCATTTCTCCTAGCCATGGAATCATCATTGTACTTGTTAGGTGACAACTCGTGGATTCCAACTCATAGAGATCGTCTGCACAACAGAACAAAACACATCCCAGTCTTGCACCGTTTTCACAATTGTTACGCATGAGCCCATTGCTGTTGCCACTATGACAGTCCATCTCATTGGGGGTCTTTCTGTTTTCGCTGACCCTCCACTTCACCAAGCATGGTGTCCTTCTCCATGGACTGGTCCCTCCTGATGTCCAAAGTATGAGAGACAAGGTCTCATCATCCTGACTTTTAAAGAGCATTCTGGCTGTACTTTTATCAAGACAGATTTGTTTGTTCTTCTGGCAGTCTATGCTATTTTCAATATTCTCCAAATATATTATAATTCAAATGCATTGATTCGTCTACAATCTTCCTTATTTCTTATCCAACTTCCACATGCATATGAAGCTATTGAAAATATCATGGCTTGAATCAGGCACACCTTAGTCATCAAACTGATATCTTTGTTCTGGAACACTTTAAAGAATTCTTTCATAATAGATTTGCCCAGTTCAGTACTTCTGTAGATTTCTTGACTGCTGCTTCCAAGAATGTTGTGGATTCAAGCAAAATGAAATCTTTGACAGCTTCAATCTTTTATCCATTTATCATGATGTTATTTTTTTAGTCCAGTTGTGAGGTATAGTCAGTGATAGAATACAACATTGTACCTACCTCAAATGTCTCAAATATATGTCCATATCTGCAATTCAGCTCCATCAGTGATGGTGTATAAACAAGAACCAGAATCTCTGTCATTATTGGAATAAAAAACTGGGGATAGAGGAAAGAAAAAGAATAATAAAATGTATCACAGAGGCAGAATTTAAAGATAAAAAGAAAGTCAACAAACAGAAAAACTGGGAGGACCATTGTAATCAGATAGCACAGCCTTGGCAAAAAACCTGGAAGCATTATTTTCTTCTATGTCTTGTATGCATTTGTGTCTGAAGACTTTTCACTTCTACTTCATCAGTGGTACCTGGAAGCAGATAAGTGACTATTCTTTCTTCTCTCTTCCTCCCAATCCAGAGGAATCTTATCCCTTCGTATTGCTATTTACTTTTGTCCACAGTTTGTAATCTCCTCTGCGGGTAGGTTTGAATACAAAGGACCCTGCCACAGCCCTCTGTCAGGCAAGGAGATTGTCTTGGCAAACTGCCTGAATGAGGCCTAAGGAAAGTGGAAAATTCCAACAAAGTACACAAATGAATATGTGAACAAAATGTAACAAGCCTGCTTCAACCTTCTTTGTAAAGTACTTCTTGTTGCTACAAACTGATTCAGAGGCCTCACTTCTGTGATCTCAAAACCCCACCCCACACAGCATAATGGGGCCTCTGGCCTAGCACTCCCAGCATTGAGTACAAAAGGCCAGAAATCTCTTCCTTCTGTTTCCTCTTTGGAGCTGTAACTCGTGTTCAAGCAGTTTTCCCATCTTTTTATGGAAAAGTCCTAAGAAATCTTTTAGCATAGTTATGCCATTTTATAGAAGGAAATTGAGAACTACAGGAACAAACCTAAATGCATGAAGCTGGTCAATTACAGTCTGGATTAGACTGCACAATTTCTACTTCTCTTTGTAGTACTTTTCTCCCTAAAATGCATTTGTAGTCTCCATGGGTAACCTGCTTTGCAATTCTGGGTTTCAGATTCCTTATCTGCAAAATGGGACAATGGTATTACTTCATAGAATGGTTATAAAGAAAAATAATTTGGATAAGCATTTTGCACACTCTGCACTGTTTGTGTTAATAAACACTAAATCTCTTTCAGTTTGCTCCTTTCAATATCGAAGCATTCATGTGAATGTTTACCTCAGTTCATTGCAAGCCCCCTTAGTGAAAGACCTTATAGTCACTTGATTATCCATCTCTACCATTTCAGTTGGTGTAACTGAACATTCAGAAATAAGGGCTGGTGACGCATTTCTGAAAATCCAGCCATTGAAGCACCCTTTGGAGCACAGTTCTAGTCTGACACACACAGGCTCACCATGAGTTGGAATCTCATGGGCAAATGTTTACTATAGAGTTCCCTGTTTTTACTGTCCTTGAGTCATTTCCAATTCATAGTGACCCTATATAGGGTTTCTGAGGCTCTAAGCCTTTTTGGCACTAGAAAGAATCCTCTTTCTTCCACAAGTGACTGGTGAATTTGAACTATTGACCTTCAGTTAACAGCCCAACGTTAGGCCACCAGATCTCCTTGGTTGGTTAACTGCTGTTATTGTTAAGTGCCATCAAATCAGTTCTGACTCAGCAACCATGTATAGGATTTCTGAGGAGCAACTGGTGAGTTTAAACTACCAACCTTTTCACTCACAGTCCAAGGATCATCCTACAGCACCATACCAGAACTCCTAGCTGGTTAAATAATGCTGGTTAAACCAATGAAATTTTAAAGTACTTGAAAGAAAGTATAAATGTAGCCACAGGTTTTGTGAGCACCAAACTATTTAAAAACAATTCCCCTATAAGGTTGCATCCACAGGGAACATGCTTGTAAAGTTACAAGAAGAATGATGAAGTCCATGTTTTCAGATCAGCTAGAGCTTGGCCTCCCTCTGATGGTGACACTTCCCTTCCCCCACTGTCCATCAGAAGAGGAGCTCCATGGCTGAGTTGTGGCAAGCAGAGGAAGCGGCAAGTGCCACAGACACATTCTCTCTATAAATGTGATAGGACTTCAAAACAGTTTACAGAAAAATGGAATTAAAATGAATGGAATTATTCCATGAACTTTTTGAAGTCCCCTTGTAAAAGAAAACCATTTCTAAAGCAAGAAATAAATGGCAGCAGCCATCTTAGGAAGAGTTTACTAGAAAACTTAAAAAACAATAGACAATCTTGTATTTCAAATCTAAATGTTTAAGATATGCAGAAGCAGAGACTAAGAACATTTGTATTTGCATAATTCAACTTTTCCTTGAACTTGCACAGGCTTCTCAGATGAATTACTGATAATCTCCCAACATAGGAACTTCTTTTAGAATTCATCTTCTTGTTGGTTGCCTGTGCCTAAAATCATCATCATGTTAGACCATGGGATATCCCATCACCTACAAATCATGTAACAATGAAGTAGAAAACTAAGATTCCCTGTGCTCTGAGAGCACAGACCAGGCAAACAGAACCTCCTACAGAACATCACACTGTCTAGGTTTCTTCTTGTCTGGGTATCCAGTTCTAACCCAAACCAAATCCATTGTGGTTGGCTTGGTTCTAGTTCAAACATGTCCTGTTGTTGTTCTTGTTAGGTGCCATTGAGTCAGTTCCAAATCATAGATACCTTATGCACAACAGAACAAAACACTGCCTGGTTCACTGCCATCCTCACAATCATTGTTGGCTTTGAGCCCATTGCTGCTGCCACTGTGCCAATCCATCTCATTAGGGGTCTCCTTTTGTGCTGACCCTCCACTTAACCTAGCATGATGTCCTTCTACAAGGACTGGTCCTTCCTGATATGTGTCAGAATTATGATAGACAGAGTCTCACCATGCTGACTTCTGAGGAACATTCTGGATGCACTTCTTCCAACACAGATTTGTTTCTTTTTCTGGTGGTCCATGGTATTTAAAATATTCTCCTGCAACACCATAACTTAAATGCATTCTTCTACAATTTTCCTTTTTCACTGTCCAACTTTCACATATATAAGAGGTTACTGAAAATGCCATGCCTTGGGTCAAGCACACCTTACTTGTCAAATTGACATCTTTGAACAAACTAAACAAAGATCTCGTTCTACATCATCATCTGAATCTGACTTGAATCTCTAGAAGTTCCCTGTCATTGTTCTGTTCTTCAGTCGTTTTTGAATTATCTTTAGCAAAATTTTACTTGCATGTGATAATGATATTGACTATTGATTTCTGTATTTCATTGGGTCACCTCTCTCTGGATTGAGCATAAATATGGATCTTTTCTAATTAGTTTGCCAGGTAGTTCTTTTCTAAATTTTTGGCATAGATGAATGGGTACCTCCACTATTGCATCAGTTCATTTAAAATTTTCAATTTGTATTCCATCAATTCCCAGAGTCTTGTTCTTCACCAGTGTTTTCAGTACACCTTGAACTTCTTCCTTCAGTACCATTGCCTCTTGATCATATACTATCTCTTGAAATGTTTCAACAGTATCTATTTCCTTTTGGTTCAGTGACTGTGTATTCTTTTCATCTTCTTTTGATGCTTTCTGTATCATTCAGTATCTTGCCCATGTTGTTTTTGTTTGTTAAGTGTTGTCAAGTCAGTTCTGATCAATAGCGATCCTATACAGGGTTTCCTAGGAGTGGTTGGTGAATTTGAACAGTCAACCTTGCAGTTCAAACTGACTTTGCAGTCCAGCACATTAACCCACAGTGCCACGTGAGGACTCCACACAATCCTTCAATATGGCATGTCAAGGCTTGAATTTTTTCTTCAGTTCTTTCAGCTTGAGTAATGCTAAGCATGTTCTTCCCTTTTGGTTTTCTAACTCCAGGTCTTTGCACATTTCATTATAATACTTGACTTTGTCTTCTCAAGTTGCCCTTTGAAAATTTCTGTTTAGCTCTTTCACTCTCCCATTTCTTCCATTTGTGAAAGCATCTCTATGCTTGAGAGAAAGTTTCAGAGTCTCTTCTGACTTTCATTTGTCTTTTACATCTTTCTTGCCTTCTTAATGACCTTTAACTTTCTTCCTGATGTTCTTGATGTTATTCCCAAAGTCTTCTGGTCTTCAGTCTTTAGTATCTACTGCATCAATAAATTCATTTGGAATATGTTCGATGTCATATTTTGACTCTCGTGGACTTGTTTTAATTTTCTTCAGCTTCAGCCTGAACTTGCATATGGGCAACTGATGATCTGTTCCATGGTGTGTCCCTGGCCTTGTTTTGGCTGATAGTACTGGGCTTTTTCACCATCTCTTTCCACAGATACAACCAATTTGATTTCTGTGTATTTCATCTGGTGAGGTCCATGTGTATAGTCCTCTTTCATGGTGTTTAAAAAAGGCATTTACAATGACCAATTCATTGATCTTGCAAAATTCTATCATGTAATCTCCATCATCATTTCTATTGCCAAGGCCATATTTTTCAACTTCTGATCCTTTCCCTTTGTTTCCAACCTTTGCACTCCAATTGCCAGTAATTATCAATACATCTTGATTACATGTTTGGTTAATTCAGATTGAAGAAGTTGGTAGAATTCTTCAATTTCATCATCACTGACTTTAGTGGTTGATGCATAAATTTAAATAATAGTGGTATTAACTGGTCTTCCTTGTAGGGATATGGATATTGTTCTAACACAGATAGTATTATACTTCAAGATCTTGAAATGTTCTTTTTGATGATGAATGTGACACCATTCCTCTTCAACCTGTCATTCCTGGCATAGTAAACCATGTGATTGTCAGATTCAAAATGGCCTATACCAGTCCTTTTCGGCTTACCTAGGATGAGAGTCCTGGTGTGGCACTGTGGGTTGATGTGCTGAACTGCAAGATTGGTTTGAACCATAAGGTCAGTGGTTCAGGCTCACCAGCTGCTCCTTGGAAACCCTATACAAGGTCACTATGGGTAGGAACTGACTTGATGGCACTTAGCAACAGCAATGACTAAGATATCATTTTTGTGTGCTCTCCATTTCATTTTGACAACTTCCAATTTTCCTAGATTCGCACTTTGTGCATTCCATGTTCCAATTATTAGTGGATGTTTGCAGCTGTTTCTCCTCATTTTGAATTGTGCCCCATCCCCAAATGAAGGTCCCCAAAGCTTTACTCCATTCATATCATCGCAGTCAACTCTACTCTGAGGTGGCAGCTCTTCCTCAGTCGTATTTTGAGGCTCTTCCATCCTGAACTCATCTTACAGCATGATATCTCAAAATATTCTTGAGCTATTTATCATGCTTCGGTATTCAAAAATCTGGTACTATCTGACAGTGTTCCACTACTACTCAAAAGGTTTTCAGTGGCTAAATGTTCATAAGTTTGCTTCTTCTTCCTCTTTATCTATATTAGTCTGGAAGGAAATTCAGCTAAAACCTGTATACCATGTGTGTACCCTGCTGGTATTCGAAATATTGGAGTCACAGTGTAAAGCATCACAGCAACACACAAGTCTCAACAGTACAACAAACTGAAAGATGAGTTGTGGCGATGTCCTGTTAGGCTTACCAAAAATATCCAAACCCGTTACCATTCTGACTCATAGCAAACTTATGGAAAATGCACTGAACTGCAAGGTCAGTGGTTCAAATTCACCAGCTGCTTCTTGAGAGCCCTGCACAGGATCACTATGAGTCAGAACCTACTCAATAGCACTTAACAACAACAACAATCTTTATTGAAGCTGATTTTCACATCTTTCTTCAGAGGAGGAATTGGTGAGTTTAAACCTTTAAATTAGCAGCAGAGCACTTAACTACTGCACCACCATGACTCCTTCAATCAAGCTCAAGGTCTCCAAAATGCTGTCTACCTCCTTAAACCAAGGTACCTGGAACTCTAAGAGGGAGAGTTCTAATTTGGTTTCTTTGGGTCTCTTTTTTTTCCTAATTGATGAGAGAATTTATGCAAGTAAATGTGAAATGTTAAACATTTCTTTATACGTTTCTTGTTTGTTGTTAATTTTCTTTGAGTCAGTTCTGACTCATAGTGACTCTATGTACAACAGAACAAAACAATCCCTAGTCCTGCAACGAACTCACAATCTTTGCTATATTTCAGTCCTTTATTGCAACCACTGTGTCAATCTGTGTCACTGAGGGGCTTCCTCTTTTTCTCAGATTCTCCACTTTACTGAGCATGATGTCCAGGGACATGTCCCTCCTGATGACATGTCCAAAGTATGTGAGAAAAAGTCTAGCCAACTTCCCTCTAAGAAGTATTCAGGCTGTAATTCTTCCAACAAAGATTTGTTTGTTCTTCTGGCTGTCCATGCTGATAAAAAAAAAAAAATCATAGCTAGTGTTTTATAGCCACCTAGTGGTCAAAATTAAGCATTGCAACTTGAAGTTTAATTTTCCTCTTAAATGACCGCAAGCATTTAAATGTCCCCAAATTTTCCAAAGCAACTACTTAAAACGAACGTTAGCTCTAAGTTCTAATTGTATTTGTTACCTACAGACTTTTCATAAGTCAAGTATGAGAAATATTAACTAAGGAGACTGTCAAAAATGAGTCATTTCAGAATGTTTGCTGAAAGCACTTACCTGATTTTTCTAAACAGACACATATGACTGAGATGTGGTTTTGAGGATCCAATAATGACAATAACAATAATTGTAATAAAACAGTTAACACATACTGAGTGATTACTATGTAACATGCAATTTTCTGAACCTTAATCAATACTATTCATTTAATCCTCACAACAAATGTATGACTATGTGCACTTACCATAAAATGAATCATATGCTAAATGACCTTTTCAGACTGACTCCTTTCACTCAGAAATGTGCATTTAAGGTTCTCCCTTGTTTGTGTAGTTTCATAGTTCATTTCTCTGTATCATTAAATAATACTGCTTTGTATGGATGTACCACAGTTTATAAAGTCTGCTATTAAAGGACATCTTGGCTGTTTCTACAGGAATCCCTAGGTGGTGCAACGGTTAAATGCTTGACCACTAACCAAAAGGTTGGTGGTTCAAACTCACCCAGAGGTGCCTCAGAAGCTAAGCTTGGCCATCTACTTCCAAAGTTTTCTTGAGAATCCTGCGTAGCAGCCCTATTCTGCAAATGAAGTCACCATTTATACGGATCTAGTTCACAGCAACCCACAAAAATTAGTTGCTTCTAATTTTTGTCAATCATGAGTTCATTTCATAAAAATATATGCAAGTTATTATGTTCAAAATATATGCATTCTCAATTTTTCAGGGACATAAGTTTTCAAGTCATTTGGGTGAATTTGTATGAGCATAGTTGCTGAATCACATGGTAAGTCTATGTATGTTTAACTTGTATGGAACTGCTGGACAGTCTTCAAATGTAACTGGACAATTTTGAATCCCTCCCAGCAACAAGTTGGCACTGACTCAATAGCTCTCAATAACAATAACCAGCAACAATTGAGAGTTCGTGTGCTCCAGCATTTAGTATTCTCACTGTTTTGGGTTTTAGTCATTGTAACATATGTACATTCGTAGTTGTTGCTATTGTTGTTAAGTACCATGGAGTTGGTTCCGACTCATAGTGACTCTGTATAGGGTTTCTGAGGAGCAGTTGGTGAGCTTGAACTGTCGAGCTTGCGGTTCAAGCTGACTTATCTCATTTTAATTTGCAATTCCCTAGTAACATGATTTGAGCCTCTTTTCATATGCTTACTTAGCATTTGTGTATCTTCTTTGATGCATGTCTGTTCAGTACTTCTGCCCATTTTATAACTGAAGTATTTGTTTTCTGTCAGATATTTGTGAGTTCTTTGCATATCTTGGATACAAGTACTTTTCCAGGTATGTGTTTTGTAAATTTTTCCTCTCTATCTGTTGCTTGTCTTCTCGTTTTATTAACAGTTTCTTTCTCAGAGCAGAAGTTTTTAATTTCAAAGTAAGCAAACTTACAAATACTTATTTTATGAATCACGCTATTGGTGTAATACCTAAACCCAAATCCTTTGCAGTCCAGTCAATTCTGATTCATACTGAAAACATAGGACAAAGTAGAACTTCCCCTGAGGGTTCCCAAGGCTCAACTCTCCCATGTACCTAAATACTCACTCACCACCAATACCAGTTCATTTCAGCTCACTAATGCCTAGGATAGCTCTTAAAGCATAGCTCTTTATGCATCCCCTTTCCTTTTTTACAATTCCTAGAATCAGACTTTGCATTTTCCACATCCCAGTTACTAATGGCTATTTGCAGCTGCTTCTCTTCATTTTAACATATGCCTCACAAAAGCTTTACTCAATTCATGTCATAATGGCCAACTCTGCTTTGAGAAGACAGCTGTTCCCCAGT
>NW_006408929.1:1207691-1209898 GCF_000296735.1 Chrysochloris asiatica | reverse complement strand
CTTCTGAGTCTATCTTAGTCTGGAAGCTCAGATGATCCTATTCATGTGTGACCCTGCCGGCACTCAGAACACTGGTGGTATAAGGTCCAGCATCACAGCAACACGCAAGCTACTGCAGTCTGACCAACTGACAGACATATCTGGCAATGAAGAAAGAAAAGACCAAGATGGATATCAGAAGTGACTTTAAAACTTGCTCTACAGCATAGAGATGCTAAAGCAAATGGAAGAAATGAGGAGGTAAAAAAGTCAAACAGAAAATTTCAAAGGGCACTTTGAGAAGACAAAGTCAGATATTATAATGAAATGTGCAATGATCTGGAGTTTGAAAACCAAGAGGGAAGAAGACACTCAGCATTTCTCAAGCTGATTGTTGTTGTTGTTGCTAAGAGCAGTGGAGTTTGTTTCAAGTTTTAGCAACCCTTTATAGGGTTTCTGAGGAGTGGTTGGTGAATTTGAACTACTAACCTTGTTGTTCAAATCCCCATTGCAGACAAGGGCTAATCCTATACCACCAAGGAAAAAATTGCAAGACTCGACTACTAATACTGAAAGATTCTTTCTGCAAAATATTGGATGATGCAGAAAACATCAAAAGAAGATGAAAGGTATACCAAAAAGAAATGGTTGGTGTTCAACCATTTCAAGAGGTAGCATATAATCAAGAGCCAACGATACTGAAGGAAGAAGTCCAAGGTGCACTGAAAGCATTGACAAAGTGCAAGGCTCTGGGAATTGATGGACTACAAATAGGAATCTTTCAACAAACTGATGCAGCACTGAAATGCAGCAGCAGTATGTTGACAGGGAACTGCCAGAGTTTCAAACCAGATTTAGATAAAGGCATGGAATGAGGGACATCATTGCAGACATCAGATGGATCTTGCCTAAAAGCAGAGGATACCAGAAAGATGTTTACCTGTGCTTTCTTGGCTACGCAAAGTCTTTCAATTTTGTGGATCATGACAAAATATGGACAACATTCTGGAGAATGACTATTTCAGAACATTTAATTGTGTTCTTGAGGAACCTGTACATAGATTAAGAGGCAATCATTCAAACAGAGCAAAAAGACACTGAATGGTTTAAAGTTAGGAAAGGGCGTATTCTTTCAACATATGTATTGAAAATGTATAATGAGCAAGTAATTCAAGAAGCTGGTTTGTATGAAAAACATCACATTAGGATTGGAGGAAGGTTCATTAATAACCTACATATGCAGATGATACAACCTTGAATTTTGAAAGCAAACAGGACTTAAAATACTTATTTATGAAGATCAAAGACCACAGCCTTCAATATGAGTTTCACCTTAATGTAAATAAAACAGAAATCCTCACAACTGGAGCAATAAATAACATCACAATAAATGGAGAAAACAGTGAAGTTTGCAAAAACTTCATTTTGCTTGGATCACCCATCAACACTCTTGGAAACAGCAGTCAAGAAATCAAATGACATATTGAATTAGGAAAATCTGCTTCACAAGACCTTTTAAAAGTGTTTAAAGCAAAGATATCAGTTTGAGAACTGAGGTGCACCTGACCCAAGCCATGATATTTTCAATAACCTCATATGCATGTGAAAGTTGGACAGCGAATAAGGAAGATCTTAGTAGAATTGGTGCATTTGAGTTATGGTGTTAGAGAAGAATACTAAAGGTACCTTGAACTGCCGGAAGAACAAACAAATCTGTGTTGGAAGATGTACAGCCAGAATGCGCCTTAGAAGCCAAAATGGCGAGACTTCGTCTGTCATACTTTGGACATATTGTCAGGAGGGACCAGTCCCTGGAGAAAGACATCCTGGTTGTGGTTCCGAGAAAAAGAGGGAAACCCCTGGTGAGACTGATTGATGTGGTGGCAGCCACAATTATCTCATGCACAGTAGTGATTGTGAGAATGGCGCAGGCCTGGGTGATGTTTCTTCCTGTTGTATATAGGGTTGCTATGGATCGGAACCAACTCAATGGCACCTAAAAACAGCAGAGCTTCCAAAACTCACTGATTAGTGTAAATTCGGACTCAAAGTGATCCTATAGGAGACAGTAGGATGTTTTCATAGGGTTTCTAAGGCTGTAAATCTTTGCAAAAGCAGACTGTCTCATATTTCTCAGGCATAGCAGTTGGTGACTTCAAACTGCCAACCTTTTGGTTAGCAGCTCAACAACTAACCCACTGTACTTAAGGAGCTCTGGTAGCGTAGTG
>NW_006408929.1:1204048-1206791 GCF_000296735.1 Chrysochloris asiatica | reverse complement strand
TCTATCTAGATAGATAGATAGATATACATATAAAATCATTTTCAGGCACAAGGAATATCAATCTTTCTTTAATGTTTTTATTAAACACTTTCTGACTTGATGACCTAGAGAATGTTTCTTATTCTCTTTAAGCAGTGATGTGCTAGAACAGAAGCCAGCTTGCAAGAATCATTTGTTAAATCCTCAGGATTTTTTCCTACTAGTTGTTAAACCTTTGGAAGTTTGAAATCAGCCACTCTGGGAGCATTTAACAGAGACGATAGCAAATGCTACAAATGAGAGTTGGTTTACTAGCACACTATGGTCTCTAAGCCTCAGTTTTCTCATCCATAAAATGAGAATAATAACCCTCGCTTGTATTAGAAACACGCATTTTCAGGAAATAGAATATCTGTGTTAGATTAAGAAATCTGTTAGTCTTAATTTTCCTACAGAATTGTAGGAAAGACTGCTCAAATAGGTTATAGGTTGAAATTTCCAGAATAAATCTGTCAGTCATACCATAAACAAGGCAGCCATGGACCTTACTGCCTCTTCTATGTTCAGAAATCTGACTGCCCATGTGGGAATATGCTGCTGCAACTGCTGGTTCTATAACAATTTTGCTTCTCCCATACCAGGGAAACCTCTCTAATCAAAAGCCATCACAGACAAACCAGAGACCACACAACCTCAGAAGGCCTCTTACCTTCTAAATCTTCCATCAGAGCATCTAATTAACAGAACTAGACCTGGTGTGGCACTGTAGGATAAATGCTGGACAGCTAACTTCAAGGTTGGCAGTTCAAATCCACCAAACGCTCCTCAGAAATCCTATACTGGGTTACTGTAAGTTGGAACTGACTTGACAATACTTAACAATAGCAGCAGCAACATAGGTGCATGGAACACTCAACAAAGTAGTCTCTATTTTGAGTTATCTTCTGCCCAGAAAAAAAAACAGGATTTCTATTGCTATAAAGTGAAGTCCTGTTTTTTTTTATCTGGGAAGAAGACTATTCAAAACAGAGACTACAATTCTGAGTCTACCATGCAGCTATGTTGTTAAGTGTTGTCGAGTCAATACTGACTCATAGTGATCCTGTTTATTGCATTTAATTGGACTCCTGGTATGGCACTGTATAATAAGCACTAGACTGCTAACCACAAGGTCGGTGGTTCAAATACACCAGCCTCTCCTCCGAAATGCTGTACAAGATCACTATGAGTCAGAACTGGCTTGATGGCACTTAACAGCAGCTCTATATACATATATAACAGGAGTCCTAATGTAGCACTGTGGGTTAATGTGCTGGACTGCAAGGTCGGTTTGAACCACAAGGTCAGAGATTCAAGCTCACCAGCCACTCCTTGGAAACCCTACACAGAGTCACTATGAGTCAGAATCAACTCGACAGCACTCAACAACAACATATATGTGTGTGTATGTCTGTGTGTGTATGTATAAAGTGAGAGAGAGAAAGAGAGAGAGAGAGAGAGAGAAAGAGACTGAGAACCACAAGGTCATCAGCTCAAACCAACCATTTGCTCCTCAGAAACCCTATACAGGATCACTATGAGTTGGAACTTAACAAAAACAACTCACTATATATGGTGGTGGTGGTGGTGTGGCATGGAGTTTGTTCTGACGCAACTCATGTTCCAAGAACTGGAGGTCCGAGGATGACAAGTCAAATGTAGGATCATTATAGAAATAGTTTTGTGAAAACATCCATATATATTGGAACAGGAACAATCAAACAAAAATAGATAAAGGATTGAAGACAATACAAAACCTGCAAATAGAAATCCAAAAGATTAATACTAACTTTTTTCAGAAACAGACAATACATTGAAGGGAAAAGGAGTAGAATTGAATCAATGGAAGTCAGAATTAGCAAGCCTGAGGATAAATCTCTCAATACTAGTAAGCTAGAAGAACAAACAGCAAAAAGAATGAAAACATCTGAAGAAAGTTTCAGATTCATGTGAGACAACATGAAGAGGAACAGCCTACAGATGACCAGAATTCCAGAACAGAAGAGACAAAAAAAACCTGACATCATGAAAGACAAGAAGATAAACATTCAAGAAATTGAATGAACTCCAAGACCACAAAAGAAAATCACCAAAATATATCATAACAAATCTCTCCAAAATCAAAGACAGGATAAGAATCCTGAAAGCAGCTCAAGAAAAACAAAAAGTTATCTACAAGAGAGAACAAATAATATTAAGCTCTGATGAAAGAAAATAACTGCCAACCAAGAAATTGCCAACCCACTAAAACTGTCCTTCCAATATGGCAGTCAAATTAGAGCATTTTTGTATAAACAGAAATCAAAGGAATTAGTAAAAAACAGGCCAACTTTATAAAAATTATTAAAGGGAGTCCTTTGGATGACACACTAACAACAGCAGACTAAAACCAGATATTGACACACGCAACAATATTACTCAGAATTCAATCCAGATATAGAAGTATCCAAAGTAAAACAAACCTAGAAGACTGAAGATAGGGAATCCAAGATACCAATTTATAATCAAGATAACTACAAAGCAAACAAGGAAAAGTGTAGTTATAGAATCACAAATGGAGATGAAGTCAAATAGATTTCAAAATAAAACAAGCTCTTTGAAACAGGAATAAATTAATGAATTTACAGGGTAACTTCAAAAACAAATTAATACACCTTCACATCAAGTAAAGTAAAGGGAAACCATGAAATTTTTGTAAATATTAAAATGACAGCAGTGAAGAAAT
>NW_006408929.1:1201789-1202568 GCF_000296735.1 Chrysochloris asiatica | reverse complement strand
GTCAGCATTTCGAAACTACCAGCTGTTCCGCGGGAGAAAGAGGAGGCTTTCTGCTCCCATAAAGATTTACAACCTTGGAAACCCTGTACAGGGTCGCTATGAGTCGGAACCAACTCCATGGCACAAAACAACAACAACAATACCATTTTAAATGAATTAAAAAACAGAAAAAATAATAGAAAGAAACAATGAAACAAGTAATCAGTTCTATGAAAGCATGAAAGAAATTGACAAACCACTGGCAAATCTAACAAAAGAGAAGGAAACGATGCAAATAACACACATATGAAGCAATATGGGTGACATCACAACAGAACCAGTGGAAATAAAAAGACTAATAACAGAATACTATGAAGAATTGTACTCCAATAAATTTGAAAATCTAAGCAAAATTTATATATTTTTAGAAAAAACATAACCTAACTAAACTAATACAGATTGAAGTAGAAAACTTGGACAGAACTATGAAAAAGAAGAAATTGATCAGGTAATTTAAAAACTCCCAACAAAAAAAAGTCCGGGCCCAGATAACTTTATTGGTAAATTTTACCAAACATTCAGAGAAAAGCTGACACCAATTTTACTCAAACTATTCTAGAACATAAAAAAGAATGGAAAATCCTGAATGCATTTTATGAAACAAGCATAACCCTCACACTAAAACTTGAACTAGACATCACTAAAAAAGAACATCATACATGAAGAAAGCAAAAAGTCATTGAGAAGACAAGAAAGAAGGAAAAGGTCAAAATGGATGTCAGAAGAGACACTGAAACTTG
>NW_006408929.1:1196195-1200499 GCF_000296735.1 Chrysochloris asiatica | reverse complement strand
TTTGAGTTATGGTGTTGGAGGAGAATATTGAAAGTGCCATGGGCTGCCAAAAAAAACCAATAGATCCGTTTTGGAAGAAGTGCAACCAGAGTGCTCCTTAGAGGCCAAGATGGCCAAACTTCATTTCTCAGACTTTGGACATATTGTCAGGAGGCACCAGTCTCTGGAGAAGGATATCATGTTTGGTAAAGTGGAGGGTCAGAGGAAAAGAGGAAGACCCCCAACGAGATGGGTTGGCCAAGGGGCAGCATCAATGGAGTCAAGCGTGGCAACAATAGTGAGTTTGGCCCAGGATCGGGAAGTGTTTCGTTCTGCTGTGCATAAGGTCACTAAGAGTCGGTACTGACTCGATGGCACCTAACAATAACAAAGAAAAATTTAGACCAGTATTCCTCATGAACATTGATGCAAAAATTTTCAACAAAATCCTAACCAGTAGAATGCAACAATATATCAAAAACATAAAACATCATGACCAAGTTGTGTTAGAAAAATAATCAGTGTAATCCACCATATAAATAAAACAAAGGAAAAGAACAAGATCATATCAATTGACAGAGAATAGGCATTTGACAAAATCCAACATTAATTCCTCTTAAAAACACTGAACAAAGTAGGAACTGAAGGAAAATTCCTCAACATAATAAAGAGCATTTATACAAAACCAATAGCCAACATCATTCTCAATGGAGACAAATTGAAAGCATTGTCTTTGCAAACAGGAACCAGACAAGCATGCTCTTTTTCGGCACTCCTATTCAATGTTGTGTCGGAAGCCTTAGCCAGTGCTTCAAGACAAGGAAGGGAAATTAAAGGCATCCAAATTGGCAAAGAAGAAGTAATACTCTCTCTATTTACAGATGATATGATCTAATACATAGAAAATCTCGAAGACTCAGCAACAAAAGCACTGGAACTCACTGAAAGATTTAGCATAGAAACAGGGTATACAAAAAATCAGTTGGATTCCTTTATACCAATAAAGAAACTCTGAAAAGGAAATTGGGAAAACAACACCATTTACAATAGCCACCCAAAAGTTGAAATACTTGGGAATAAATCTAACTAGATAAATAAAAGACCTATATGAAGAAAACTACAAAACACTACCACAAGAGATTATAAAAATGGATGAATATACCATGCTCTTGGATAGGAAGACTTAGCATTGTGAAAATATCGACACCACCCAAAGCAATCTATAGATATAATGCAATCCCAATCCAGAATCCAACAATATTTTTTAAAGAGATGGAAAAAAAAAATTATCACTAATTTTATATGGAAAGAGACCATATAAGCAAAGCACTGCTTAAGAAGAACAACAAAGGTGATAGCCTCTCACTCCCAGTCTCAGAATTTACTATGCAACCTGGTACTGGTACAACAAAAAAACACATGTATCAATGGGTCAGAATTGAGAACTCAGAAGTAAATTCATCCACATTCAGTTGGCTGTCCTTTAACCAAGGACCAAAATATATTAAATGGGGAAGAGATAGTCTCTTCAACATATGGTGTTGGCAACACTGGAAATCTATTTGCAGAACAATGAAACGAGTCTTATCTCACACCATATATAAAAACAAACTCAATGTGGATTAAATACCTAAATGTAAAACCTAAAACTATAAAGATCACCAATGAAAGAATAGGGACAAACTTAGGGGCTCTAATATATAGCATAAATACACTATCAAACATTACTAAAAACACACAAACAGCAGTAAACAATATAGATGACAGACCTCCTAAACATCAGGCATTTATGTGCATCAAAAGATTTTGCTGTTATTGTTGGTGTGAGATGATATCTTATTGTTGTTTGGATTTGCATCTCTCTAACGGGTCTATGAAGAAAAATGTGGCATCAGGATTGGAGGAGACTCATTAACAACCTGCGATATGCACATGATATAACCTTGCTTGCTGAAAGTGAAGAAGACTTAAAATATTTACTGATGAAGATCAAAGAACACAGCCTTCGGTATGGATTGCATCTCAATGTCAAGAACACAAAAATCCTCACCACTAGAACAATAGACAACATTCTTATCAACGGAGAAATGATTGAAGTTGTCAAGGACTTCATTCTTCTTGGATCAACTATCAATGTTCACAGAAGCAGCAGTCAAGAGATCAGACTACGTATTGCATTGGGCAAATCTGCTGCACAGGAACTTTTTAAAGTGTTGAAGAGCAAAGATGTCACCTTGAGGACTAATGTGCGCCTGACCCAAGCCATGGTATTTCCAATAACCTCATATGGATGCGAAAGCTGGACAGTGAATAAGGAAGATCTTAGAAAATTGATGCCTTTGAATTGTGGTGTTGGAAGAGAATACTAAAAGTGCCATGGACTGCCAAAAGAACCAATAGATCTGTTTTCGAAGAAGTGCAGCCAGAATGCTCCTTGGAGGCCAAGATGGCTAAACTTTGTCTCTCATTCTTTGGACATATTGTCCGGAGGGAACAGTCGCTAGAGAAGGATGTCATGCTGGGTAAGATGGAGGGCCAGAGAAAGAGGGGAAGACCCCCAGTGAGATGGATCAGCCAGGTGGCATCGTTGATGGACTCAAGTGTGGCAGCGGTAGTGAGGTTGGCCCAGGATCGAACATTGTTTCCTTCTGCTGTGCATGAGGTCGCTATGAGTCAGTTCCGACTTGATGGTACCTGAGAACAACAACAACGGTTCATGAGCATGAACATTTCTTCCTATGTTTGTTGGCTGCCTAAATGTCTTCTTTGGTTAAGTGTCTATGACTCTATTTTGGCGATTCATGTTAGACTGTTGTTTACTTGACCTAGAATCCTTCCACTTGTACACACCAAGTAAATATTTAATAGATTTCCTATCTATTTTACTCCTGGAGACACCATGACTAAGTAGCCAACACCATAAGTCCATATGAGTCAGACAATTCTGATTATTGCTTTGACTCTGCTATCCAATATGGTAATTGTTGTTGTTGTTACGTGCTGTGGAGTCGATTCTTACTCATAGCGACCCTGTACAGGGTTTCTGAGGCTGTAAATCTTTACGGGAGCAGAACGCCTCATCTTTCTCCCGCGTAACAACTGGTAGTTTCGAACTGCTGACCTTGCAGTTCGCAGCCAGATTCGTAACCACTACGCTACCAGAGCTCTATACCCACCTTATCTTTGGTTATTTAGTGCCACCACTTGACCCTTACTACCACTGTTTCTAATCAACCCGACTATAGTTAGGTGTCTTAATTCAATTACAGCAATTCCCACTGGCAAATCTGATTTACATAAAATAGCAATTACAGCAGTCTTCAAGGATACTGGGCTTCATTCACAAATTTGCATCTCACCTTTGTGGTAAAAGGTATATCCTCTGGTTACTCCATGAGTGGTTTGTGGGGGGGTCTAATCTGATAAATCCACGCTAATATGCCAGTTTCCCAAAGACTATGGATACCATTTTCCATGGTATAGCAAGGCAGGTTTTCATTCCTATTTGATTTAATGTTGACCACTTCTTAGTCCATACTTCAGTGAACCAACCAAATAAAGCTATTAGATCCTTTTCTAAGCTCTTGAGCTGAAACATTGCATGAATAATTTGTGTCTACTAGGCCCACGTAAATAAACTCAGGTTGATCTAACTTCGTGTTCCTTTAAGCATTATCACACATCCTTAATACCACCCCAATACATATTTCCCAGAGTCCAGTGTGGCAATGTAGGATAAGCACTGGACAATAAGGTCGATTTGAACCACAAGGTTGACAGTTCAGACCCACCAGCCGCTCTTTGGAAGCCCTGTACAGGGTTCACTATGAATCGGACAAACTTGACAGGCACTTAACAACAACAAGGAACCTATTTCCTAGGTTTCTGTTTGTATATATTAGGACTATCAAAGATTTCTTTTGAAGTGCAGCATATTTACTGCTGGGTAACAATTTGTACTTCACATCTTAGAACCTAAGTCTAAATACAAGTCTAGAAGCAAAAATGGGTGGTGGGATGTTGCTTGGGAACATTCTATGTCAGGTGATGCCCCAGATAATATCTCAGACAAAGACTCTTCAGGCATAGAAAGGTTAATGTCATCAGATAGGAATAGAAGACATAATGGTTTTACTGAGACACATGCTTAGCAGACAGCCACGGAGTAATCTCTTCAGATAGGAATGCTGTTGTTGTCAGGTGCCATCGAGTCGGAACCGACTCATAGCGACCCCATGCACAGCAGAAGAAAATAATGTCCGACCCTGGGCCAACCTCACTACCGCTGCCACACTTGAGTCCATCAATGATGCCACCTGGCCAAT
>NW_006408929.1:1135259-1194510 GCF_000296735.1 Chrysochloris asiatica | reverse complement strand
TGATCTCTAAATTCAGGAGGGATCAGATAGGAATAAGAGGGAGAATTCTGTTGGCAGTGATTCAACAGAACTTAGGTGCTCAATGTCCCCAGCTTCTTGATTATTTGCCCATATGTCCCAATTGCAAGTTTCATGATTCTATTTCTTAGAACCAGTGTCTTTAACTTTGGACACACTTGGAAGCTGGAAATTCAATTGACAGTGTAATTCTGCCACTCTTACAATAAGACTCTGGGTTTGGTTTTTAGCAATATCAGTTCTGTTACTGCAAGAAATAGGCTTTCTTTGAGGACACAAGTGGCCTTGTTTGTAGTGCTTGAGCTGTGACTCTGAAGCTTTGTACAGTGAAAGTTGGTGAATTAGTTCTGACTTACAGTGACCCTAACCTGCATTTCAGGGCTCAGAATCTGGAGAAGCTTAAGAAACTCTGCTTCTCCTTTCCAAGTGGCCTCAATTGCTTCAATGACAGAGCTGCTGTAACACTCTTGAATCTAAAACTGCTGTAACATTTGGTTCCCTGACTGGGAAGCCAACTGCACTGGCTCCTTGAGCCACTTGCTTGGAGTTGGGTAGTGGCTGTTGGCAAGCTCCCCATGGCTATCACCACTCTTCCAAGTGGTGGCAGCTGGCGGCCACACCCACTTCTCCTGACAGGATTCAAAAGCAAAGGTTGAACCAGAGAAACCAGCCAGGACTTCTGGAACAGGTAAGGCCCCCGGGGCCGGGCCAGTCAGGCCTGCCCTATGGACAGAAGTGGGAAGCTGATCCCCTTCCAAGGTCTCACCTAGAGGCCTTAGTCAGGGACTCCCCTAAGGGGGGTGGAACAGCCATAAACTCTGTGTGATAGGTTGAGTGCAAGTAGCCGAAATGTGGCTTGTTGCACCCAGTCTGTGTGGTTCCATGGCTCTGGCTACAGAACACTTAGGTGCTATGGGAGAATTCTCGCAGTAGCGTAGTGGTTATGAATTGGGCTGCTAACCTCAGGGTCAGCAGTTCAAAACTACCAGTTGTTCCACAGGAGAAAGATGAGGCTTTCTGCTCCTGTAAAGATTTACAGCCTCAGAAACCCTATACAGGGTCACTATGAGTCGGAACCGACTCCACGGCACATAATAACAACAACAACAATGGGGAATTCTCATAGTAGGCCAACAGTCTTAGAATGTATGTTAACAAAAATTTTAAAAGGGAGGTTTTGTGTGCAGGAGTGTGTGAGTGTGCCTGGTACTGGGCTGGTAGCGAATCTCATACGGCTTAGGGAGATGGTCCTCACTTCTGGCACAGAGTGGACTCCTGGTTCGAACAGCGCCAAAGCTGAGAGACACTTGAAAATCCTTGTGAGAGGAACAGCAAAGTCTGGACGTGATCTGTCTATTGTAAACACACCTCCATGAGATGCCTGCTGGCCGCTTGGACAGGTGATCCCAGGAGCAGTAACTGAACACTCCAAGCAGCACTGCCAAGAATCTTGAACCGTCGATCTTGATCTTCAAACAGTCCTTACAATCCAGCTCATTAATCCACCACGCCACAACTTTTCTATTATCATCTCATATGTATTACGGCAGATTATTATTGTTTTTCTATATGAAACAATTTCCTGGTACGGTGCTTCAGCATAATGCGCTGGACTGCAAGGTCAATTTGAATTGCAAAGTTGGAGGTTCAAACCCAGCAATCGTTCCTTAGAAACCCTATACAGGATCACTATGGGTCAGAGCCAACTCGAAGGCACTTAACAACAACATATAACAATGGGAAAGGGGCCACTGGTAGAATTGTGAGTTGTACGCACACCGCAGCAGTATATAAGCAGTGAGGTACAATCAATATTGACCAACAATAACTGCATTCTTACCTACTGTTGATTTTCAAGCTACATATTGTCTTCTGGTTAAATTCTGGAGAGTGACTCTGTATTTTGTTGTTGTTAAGTGTCATAGAGTCGATTCCAACCCACAGCAACCCTGTATAGAGTTTCCGAGGAGCAGCTGATGAACTTGAACCCTTGACCTCGCAGTTCAAACGGCTTTGTAGTCTGGCGCATTAACCCACAGCGCCACACCAGACCTCCATTGTTGTTAAGTGCTGCTAAGTTTGTGCCAACTCATAGCGACCCTGCATAGGATTTTCAGGGAGCGGCTCCAGAGTTTGAACTGCCTAGTGCTTCTGCTCTGGTAGCATAGTGGTTACGAATCGGGCTGCGAACCTTAAGGTCAGCAGTTCGAAACTACGAGCTGCTATGCGGGAGAAAGAGGAGGCTTTCTGCTCCTGTAAAGATTTACAGCCTCGGAAACCCTGTACAGGGTCGCTATGGGTCGGAACCGACTCGACGGAGCTTTAACAAGTTTTGAATTACCGACTTTGAGGTTAGCAGTCCAATGCTTAGCCTACAGTGCGGCACCCACTGGAAGAAAAGTTATTTTCACATAATTGAAAATTAGAATATTTTGTGAGGTTCCATACTTGTAATATTGTCCTATGAAATTTCCTATTTGAAGACAAGTAAACCTTTGGACTAAAGAGCAATTCACAGTGACTTTGTATACGAGTTATTACTTCCCAGTGTCGTCTACTCTTAAGGCTAGGCGGGAGGCCGAAGGGTCCTTTATCTTTGGCCTGGGTATTTTTCTTATTTGACTTTCGTCCTGTGAAAGTAGCGCGACTGTAACAAGAAGATCCTCACAGCTAAGTCAAAATTGGGCCAGTCTTACCCTTTCTAACATAATTCACTCCTCTGTGTTTGTATTTCTCCCAGCCTGCTTTTGAACTGCGCGTTAGAATACTTTCATGATTAATTGACCTTTAGAAACCTAACCACGCCAAACCCACAGGAAACCATGTATTCAGCGAACGCGCGCAGGGCAGCAGTTAGTGCACATTTACGCAGAATCATTCCATTTCCAGGCGGCCTATTAGCGCTCCGCACGCTTCTGCGCCAGCCAATCCAAATAACCACACGTTGCAACTGCACTACTCCAGATGCGTCTGGGTCCGTGCCGGGGGCGTGGTGGGGGGTTGGAGGGAGGGGAAGGCGAGGACTGGCCGCCCAGCCTACTCTGCCGGGAGGAGTGTCGTGTCTTCCAATTGGCTGATACTGCTAGTGGTTTGACATTTATTGGCTGATACGGCGCGCGGCCTCAGTAGGCAGGGAAGCAGTCCTTAACTCACTAAGAATGTGTAGCGGGAAGCGGTGAGTGAGGTGTTTCCAGGGCGTTCCGAGGCTGACTCCACGTCTTAGCTTTACTTCAGGAATTCTCGTGTAGAGGCGATCAGCTACTGCAGCAGTAGGGTGGCCGGAGCATCCTATCCCAGTGCGTTTTCCTGGAATTGGTCCTGTTCTGGGGTGAGGGGACCGCCGTGGGGGTCGGAGGGGGTCTCGGACCTGGTGTTCTATGGGGGTGAACCTCACAGGCGAGAGAGAAAATTTATGCCCAGGGAGGGGAAGGGTCTCACCCTAGGGATCCCAGAAGTTGCTTAAGGATATTGACGAGGACTGGGCCTCAGTTTCCTCATCTGTTGAATGGGGGAGGAGCGCAACTAAAACCACATGGGGCATTGTAAAGTCATTGAGGTCATGTTTTGTGAAGGGCACAGTTCTTTCGGGATCTTAGTTGATAAACTGACAATGCTGAAACTCTGTCCCCTCGCTTTGAGATATTAACAAGAGCCAACATTTTATTAGTGCATATTATCTTTCTGTACTAAACTCTTGACATGTAATCCTTAAGAAATTTATATCACGGTTATTCCTTAAGAGACCTGAGATTTTCGGGCCCAGGATCAGGAAAAAATTTGGCAAATTCAATAAGGTGTCAGGTTATATGACAACCTGTGATTAATGTCCAACGTTTTACTAAATAGACCCTTAGACTGAGGAGTCAGACTTTTGACTCAATTGTGTGATCTTGGACAGGAGATGTAAAACCTCTTTGATTATTAGTTTCCCTTTCTGTAAATTAGGGATACTAAGGTTGCTTATAAAGATTAAATAATAGAAGTGGCCAAAAGGATCTAACTCATAGTAGTAAGTGGTTAGTAAATGTTGTGTAAGTGATCAATAAACTGTAGCTGTATGGTACTGTAGGATAAAGCACTGGACCTTGAGGTCCAATTGAACTCCAAAGTCAGAAACCCTATACTCTGTTGCTGTGAGTCGGAACTGATTTGACAGCACTTAACAACACTACCATTATTTTTCATAATTAAAGCGCTAAGGGCTTGAACACTAACTTGGACTCAAAGCTATGATATTAGAATTTAAATGCTAACTTAAGGTTTGCAATAGAAACTTTGTGCCTTAAAATAAACCAAAGGGATCCCTAGATATCAGTCATATTGCAGAATTACGAAGGGACTTAAAAAAGTTCATAGAAACATGGATGGAAAAAATAATGGAATTTTTCCATGGACTTTTTGAAGTTCCCTTGCATTAGAAGAGGGCTGAGAACTCCATAATTCCATACCCTCCTTAGATCTGGATGTCCAGCCCTGCCTGTCCACTACATGCAGCAGTTTAGATACTAACCAGTTTAGACAGATTCCTGTTAGGATCCAATCTTGATTTTTTAAAATTCACAGAGAAATTAATTGCCTGTAAGTACTATGTTGGAGTTCTGGTGTGGCACTGTGGGCTAATATGTCAGACTGCAAAATCGTTTGAACTGCAAGGACAGTGGTTCAAGCTCACCAGCTGCTTCTTGGAAACCCTATACAATGTCGCTATGGGTCGGAACCGACTCTATGGGTCGGAACCGACTCTATGGCACTTAATAACAACAACAACAAGTATTATGTTTGGCATTGCAGGATAATGCACTGGACCACAAGGTCAGTTTGAACCACAAGGTCAGCTGTTCAAACCCACCTGCCGCTCCGTGGAAACCCTATACACTTAACAACAACAACAATGGAAACAACATAGGAAAGAAAGAGAACTAACTATAAAGTCTAAAATTCTTTTAGTCTAACAAAATACTTGTTATTGTTGTTAAGTGCTGTTAAGTTGGTTCTGACTCAGTGACCATGTGTAGGGTTTCTGAGGAACGGATAGTGAGTTTGAACCACCAATCTTGCAGTTCAAACAGACCTTAAGGTCAAGTGCTTATCCTATGATACCATACTAGGATTCCAAAGTGACTCAGTCATGGAGTATTTTTAATGTTTTAGTTTTTATTATTTTTGCTGTTCAATGTTTATTGTTCTTTAAGTGTCCTAGAGTTGGATCTGACTCATAGCAAGCAACCTTACATACAACAGAACAAAACACTGCTCAGTCCTGCACAACTCACAATCAAGCCCTATGCTACTGCCACTGTGCCAGTCCATCTCTTTGGGGTCTTCCTCTTTGGCACTGACCATACTTTTTACCAAGTATGATGTCCTTCTCCCAGGACTGATCCCTCCTGATAATATGTCCAAGGTATGAGAGACGAAGTCTCACCTTCCTGGCTTCTAAAGAGCTTTCTGGCTGCACTTTATCCAGCATGGATTTGTTTGTTCTTGTAGCAGTCCAAGGTACTTTTAATATTCTTCTCCAACACCTTAACTCAAATATATCAGTTCTTCTATGTTCTTCCATACTCACTGTCCAACTTTAACATTTTTATGAGGCAATTGAAAATACCATGACTTGAGTCAGGTACACCTTAATCCTCAAGCTGACCTCTTTGCTCTTGAACAGTTTAAAGAGGTTTTGTGTGGAACCTGTGTCTAAGGAAATATATAGCTTAATTTGTTTGATTGCTGCTTCCATGAGTATTGATAGTGGATCCAAGTAAAATGAGGTCTTTGAAAACTTCAGTCTTTTTCCATTTATCATAATGTTATTTATGAGTCCAGTGGTGAGGATATTTGTTTTCTTACATTGATGCAACCCATACTGAAGGCTTTGGTTTTTTAATCTTTATCAGTAAGTATTTTAACTCCTCTTTCTTTCAGCAAGGAAGGTTGTATCACTACATATAGCATGTTGCTAATGCGTCTCCCTCCAATCCTGCCACGTTCTTCGCATAATCGTTTTTCAGATTATTTGCTCAGCATAAAGATTGATTAAGTATGGTGAAAGACTACAATCTCGTCACATATCTTTCCGTATTTTAAACCATTCAGTGTTATCTTGCTCTGTTCTAACCACTGCTTTTTGGTCTACATACAGTTTCTTCATGAGCACAATTAAGTACTCCAGAATGCCTATTTTCCTCAGTGTTGCCCATTGCTGTTAGGTGCCATCGAGTTGGTATCGACTCATAGCAACCTTAAGCACAACAGAACGAAACACTGCCCGATCCTGGGACAACTTCACTATTGTTGCCACGATTGAGTCCATCAATGATGCCACCTGGCTAATCCATCTTGTTGGAGGTCTTCCTATTTTTTCTCTGAGCCTCCACCTTACCAAACATGATATCCTTCTCCAGAGACTGGTCCCTCCTGACAATATGTCCAAAGTATGAGAGACGAAGTTTGACCCTCCTGAACTCCAAGGAGCACTCTGACTGCACTTCTTCCAACACAGATCTGTTGGTTCTTTTGGCAGCCCAAGGCACTTTCAATATTCTCCTCCAACACCATAACTCAAAGGCATCAATTCTTCCACAGTCTTCCTTATTTACTGTACAAATTTCATCTGCATATGAGGTTATTGAAAATACCATGGCTTGGGTCAGGAGCACCTTAGTCTTCAAGCTGACATCTTTGCTCTTCAACACTTTAAAAAGGTCTTGTGCAGCAGATTTCCGTAATGCAATATGTCGTTTGATTTCTTGACTGCTGCTTCCATGGGTGTTTGATAGTTGATCCAAGAAGAATGACGTCCTTGACAACTTCAATCTTTTCTCCATTGGTAAGAATGTTGTTTATTGGTCCGGTGGTGAGGATTTTTGTTTTCTTGACATTGATATACAATCCATACTATATAGAAGGCTGTGCTCTTTGATCTTCATCAGTAAATATTCTAAGTCCTCTTCACTTTCAGCAAGCAATGTTGTATCATCTGCATATTGAAGATTGTTAATGAGTCTTCCTCCAATCCTGATGCCACATTTTTCTTCATAGAACCCAGCTTCTCGGATTATTTGCTCAGCATACAGGTTGAATAAGTATGGTGAAAGAATATAACCCTGTCGCACACCTTTCTTAGTTTTAAACCATTCAGTATTCCCATGTTCTGTTTGAACAACTGCTTCTTGATCCATGTACAGATTCCTCATGAGCACAATTAAGTGTTCTGGAATACTAATACTTTGCAATGTTGTCCATGGCTTGTCATGATCCACACATTCAAAAGCCTTTGTGTAGTCAATAAAGCACAGGTAAACATCTTTTGGGTATTCTCTGCTTTCAGCAATGATCCATCGGACATCAGCAATGATATTCCTCATTCCGCGGCCTCTTTTGAATCTGGCTTGAACCTCTAGAAGTTCTCAGTCAATGTATGCTTAAGTATGGTGAAGTCAGCTGTTCCTGTATTACCTTGAGTAAAACTTTACTCGCGTGGGATATCAAAGAGATTGTCCAGTGATTTCCACATTCTGTTGGGTCACCTCTCTTTGGAATGGGCACAAATATGAATGTCTTCCAATCAGTTGGCCAGATAGTTGTCTTCCAAATTTCTTGGCATAGATGAGTGAGTGCCTCCTGTGCCACCTCGCTTTCTTGAAAGATTTCAGTTTTTATTCCATCAGTTCCTGGTGCCTTGTTCTTTGCCGATTCCTTCACTGCACCTTGCACTTCCTCCTTCAGTATCATTGGCTCTCTTGATCATATGCTACCTCTTGAAATGGTTGAACATCGACCACTTCTTTTTGGCACAGTGACTGTGTATTCCTTCCATCTTCTTTTGATGTTTTCTTCATCATTCAAAATTTTGCCCTTAGAATCCTTTAGTATTGCAAATTGAGGCTTGAATTTTTTTGTTCAGTTCTTTCAACTTGTAAAATGCTGAACATGTTCTTCCCTATTTGTTTTCTAACTCCAAGTCTTAGCACATTTCATTATAGTACTTTGTCTTCTTGAGCTGCCCTTTGAAATTTTCTGTCCAGCTCTTTTACCTCTTCATTTCTCCTTTTGCTTTCATTTCTGTACTTTGGAGAGCAAGGTTCAGAGTCTCTTTTGACATCCATTGTGGTTTTTTCCTTTCTTGTTGTACTAATGAACTTCTGCTTTGTTCCTATAGACATCCTTGATGTCATCCCACAACTTTTCTGGTCTTCAGTCATTAGTGTCTAATACACAACCTCTAAATTCAAGTGGGATATGTTCAAGGTCATATTTTAGCACTTGTGGACTTGTTTTAATTTGCTTCAGCCTGAACTTGCATATGAGCAATTGATGGTCTGTTCTACAGTCAGTCGCTGGCCTCTATTTGGCTGATGATATGAAGCTTTTCCACCGGCTTTTTCCACAGATGTAATCGATTTGATATCTTTGTATTCTTTCTGGTGAGGTCCATGTATATAGTCTTTTATTTTATTTTTAAAAAGTATTTGCAGTGAGTAAGTCATTGGTCTTGAAAAATTCTATCATGCAATCTCCAGCATCTTTTCTGTCACCAAGGCCATATCTTCCAACTACTGATCCTTTCTCTTTGTTTCCAACCTTTACATTCTAATCATCAGTAATTATCAATACATCCCGATTGCATGCTTGCTCAACATCAGAATGCAGAAGATGGTAGAATTCTTCAATTTCATCATCACTGGCTTTAATATTTATTTCATAAATTTGAATAATAGTGATAATAACTGGTCTGCCTTGTAGATGTATGGATATTCTCCTATCACAGCATTTTGTTTCAAGATAGGTCTTGAAATATTCTATTTGATCATGAATGTGATGTCATTCCTCTTGAATTTGTCATTCTTGGCATAGTAAACCATATGAATGTCATATTCAAAATGACCAATACCAGTCCATTTCAGCTCACACATTCCTAGGACATCAATCTTTATGCATTCAGTTTTATTTTTGACAACTTCCAGATTTCTTAAATTCATGCTTTGTACATTCAGTATTCCTATTATTAATGGATTTTTATAGCTTTTTCTCCTCATTTTGAGTTGTGTCAGCAAATGAAGGTCCCGAAGACTTTTACTCCATTTTCATCATCATGGTCAACTCTACTTTAAGGAGGCACCTCTTCTTCAGTTGTATTTTGAGTGACTTCCAAACTGAGGAGCTCATCTTCTGACAGTATTCTGATGTTATTCATAATGTTTCCCTATTCAATATTCTGGTGCTACCTGACAGTGTTCCACTGTTATTCTTAAGGTTATCAGTGGCTAAACAGTCAGAAGTATTCCTCCTTTTCTTCTTCCTAGTCTGTCTTAGTCTGGAAGCTCAGCTGAATCCTGCCCACAATGGGAGACCCTCCTGGTATTTAAAATACCTTGTGGCGTAGCTTCCAGCATCACAGGAACATGCAAGCCACCACAGTATGACAAACTGACAGATAATTGGTTGTCCTACTCATTGTGCCCCTTTATAGGGTTTCTGAGGTGCAACTTGTGGTTTTGAACTGCCTTCCTTGCTGTCTATTGCTTTTCCTTCAGTGTCACACCAGTTTATTTAAAGGGTAGAAAAAGTGAATTTTGACAGCAAAACTTAGATCAGATCCATTTCTATATTTTTAATACCTGGTATACACTAGGTGTTTCATTTTTCTCCCACAGAGTAGCTGGTGGGCTCAAACTGCTGACCTTGTGGGTAGCAGTCCAGTGCTTGTCTACAGTGTCATGGCACTCCCACTAGGTGCTTGTTGTTGTTAAATGCTGTTAAGTCAGTTCTGACCCATAGTAACCCTTGTATAGGATTTTCAAGGAGCAACTGGTGAGCTTGAGCCATCGACCTTGCAATTCAAACAACTTTGTAGTCTGATGCATTAGCCCACAGCGCCACACCAGGACTCCACTAGGTATATAGAAAGTATTTAATAGTAGGCCTTGAGAAATTGTGTTTCATAATGGTAAATGTTCATCATTATTCAAAAACTTGAAGGTGATTGGTGTTCAATCACCTTTAGATTCCTTGAAGTCTTCCGTGAGACAGGTAGATCGATGTCCATTTATCTTTCCTGTTTCATTCAGTGATTCCTTCTGCATGCTATGCATAAGGCATTGAACAGGTTATATTCTCTACCCCCAAATATCTTACAGTTAAATGGGAGAAGAAGGCTGTAAGTAAGTACAGTACAAAGTTGCTGTGAAAAACTCTGGGAGGGGTGACCTGTCCCAGTCTTTAAAGAATCTAGAAAAGCTTCCTGGAGGCAATCATATCTAAATTAAGAACATTAGGAATTAGATAATGAAATGCTGCCAGATCATAAAAAGGCCTGTAAAGGAGCCCTGGGTTAAGTATTGCCCTGCCAGCTTCAACATCAGTGGTTCAAACCCAATTACTGTTCTTAGGGAGACAGATGAGGCTTTCTGCTCTTAAGAATATTTATAGTCTCCAAAATGCTAGATGGGGTTGCAGTGAATCTGACTTGACTCAGTAGCATTGAATTTGGTTGGAAGCCATTTATATAAAGTATTTTCATTTTATATAAATCAGTAGAAGTGAATGATCTCTTATGGAGGCACCTTTAAGTTTCAGATACTCATCTTTGCAGATAATTTTTTGTTGGTTACTGTTTTCTATGCTGGATTTGCATAAGGATTATGTTTGCTTGTGAGAATAGTAGCTTTCCATTTTACCTTTGATTTTTATCAGACTTTTGATGGTTTACTCTTATCAGCCAACCACAGAAACTTGGCAGCTTATCTTTGGGTTTACAGAACACTGTCTAATCATAATGACTGAAGTAATAGATAAATTAGATTTCCTTTGCAAGCTTTGTCAAAGAATCTGTGCTTGTTTATAATATACCCGTGAATAAGGTCATTGTACTGGCTATGAAATTGGCAGGCTCTTAAGTGGAAATGGAGTTGATTCCTAACTGGCACACTTGTTGAATGAACTCATTCACATCCAGCCTATAGGTACAAACTATACATATACATTTTGTATTACTTAGCTCTGGTAGCGTAGTGGTTACGAATCGGGCTGCAAACCTTAAGGTCAGCGGTTCGAAACTACCAACCGCTCCGCGGGAGAAAGATGAGGCTTTCTACTCCCGTAAAGATTTACACCCTAGGAAACCCTGTACAGGGTCGCTATGGGTCGGACCCGACTCGATGGCACTTAACAACAACAACAACAGACAGATCCTAAGTTCTAGAAGATTGAATTTTCTATATATACTTTCCTGCTATTATGTAACTTTAGTATCTTAATCAATTTTAATGACTTGCATACTAAATTTTGGACTTATAACAACTTTGACTTAATGTTTTATCACCTTTCATTTCTAGAACAACTGATCTCTGGCTGGGCAACAGAATCATCAGTGAAACTTTTTTAAGGACATAGATTCCTGGTGCCTATTTCAGACCCATTGAGTCACAATATTTGGAGTTGTTGTTAGGTGCCATCGAGTAAGTACTGACCCATAGCAACCCTATGCACAGCAGAACGAAGAGAGACCCTGAAATCTAACATCCCAAACAGCAACGAATATTATAAAATATATCAAAATGATTCTGATATCTGTTGAGAATTGCAGGTTATTTCCTTTGTTGGTTGGTTATGTACCATGGAGTTGGTTCCAATTCAGCGACCCTGTACAGGGTTTCCAAGGCTGTAAATCTTTAAGGGAGCAGAAAGCCTCATCTTTCTCCCACGGAACAGCTGGTAGTTTGGAACTGCTGACCTTGCAATTCGCAGTCCAATTCATAACCACTATGCTACCAGAGCCTTAGAAGTTTGAAATTAGAGATTTTTACTTTGATTCTTTTTTTTTGCCTCCTTTTTAATATGGGTGGTCCCTAGATTATGAACACATGCCATTCCCAAGTCTGTCTTTAAGTTGAATTTGTACATACTTTGGAAAAGTAGCTAGCATTAGTTAGTGTTTGTCTTAGTGTATGAGAGAACTTCAAAAAGTTCATGGAAAAACTCCCTTATCTTTTAATTCCTTTTTTTTGTGAACTTTCTGATGTCCCTGTATATCACTATTCTATACTTTTTATGCATAAAAAAAAGTCCAAGAAGCAATTCCAGACATATTAAAACATCTTTAACTTAATAATACAGTAGTAATAATAACATTTTGATGCTTGTCACAAAATAGTACCAATTCATTATTAAGAACCGTTGTATATATGTACCTGGAGTTATTAATATAATAGGCTTTGTGAGGTTATTCTTAACATAAATTCAACATTCATAACCTGGAAACTACCTGTAGTAATCTTGTCCCTAAAACTTTTCTCTAACTGAAGAATGGGGAGAGTAAATTAAGAATAAGGAAAAGCAGGAACTAAGCTAACACAATGGGTGCCCGAGAATTGGGAAAAAAAAACTATAAAATAATTCTTATTTTGAATCAGACGCACTTCAACAACTGTGTGGCAGGCAGTGTTCTAGGTGATGGAAATGTAGTATTAAATAGTTGAAGGCAGGGCAGGCAGTGTTCTAGGTGATGGGAATGTGGTATTAAATAGTTGAAGGCAGGGCAGGCAGTGTTCTAGGTGATGGGAATGTGGTATTAAATAGTTGAAGGCGGGGCAGGCAGTGTTCTAGGTGACGGGAATGTGGTATTAAATAGTTGAAGGCGGGGTGACCAAAGAGTAGACTGTCATTAAGTGTCATTGAGTTGGTTCTACTCATAGCGACCTTGTATAGGGTTCCCAAGGAGTGGCTGGTGGGTTTGAACCATAGACCTTATGGTTAGCAGTCCAGTGCTACACAGGACCCCAAGAGTAGACTAGCAAATCATTACATAAAGTAATTTGAGATAGTATTAAGCACTGTGAGGAAGATAAAAGGACATAATACACATAATGTGACTTGAGTAAGGTGCTTGGGTGGTGCACATGGTATCCGATCATTGAAATGTGTTATAGGTATTAATGATTTCATAATATTTGTGTACAGTAAAACTCAACTTGGAAATTACTTACTAATTCAAGATGTTTTGATTAGGAAGAACCACTGTTGTTTTTTTGTTTTGTTGTTGACTTTTAGATTTTAGTAAATTATAAGCTAGACATAAGCATCCTAAAATAGCAATTCAAAACAGTAACAGATATTTATTTTGTTCATGAATTAGAGGTAGAAAAGGGTTCAGCTCAAGACTTCTCATGTTTTCAGTCAGGTTGTGGCAAAGTCTTCTTCAAGGCTGTCATTTGTAGCATCTTTGTTGTTGTTAAGTGCCGTCGCGTCGGTTCCAACCCAGCAACCATGTACAGGGTTTCCAAGAAGCAACTAGTGAGCTTGAACAGCCAACCTTGTAGTTCAAATGGCTTTGCAGTCTGGCACATTAACTCACCTAGGACTGGAAAAATTGTTCAGACCTCTCTCTCTTTCTCTCTGGAATCTAGACCCATATTTGCCATGTGTCTTAGAGTAGCCAGATTTCTTGCATGCTAACCAAAGACTTTGGAGAGATTATCCTAAGAGAAACCAGCAGAAGTTGAGTGGGGTTTTCTTATTTAGCTTTGGAAGTCATGTGGTCATTTCTGTCACATTCTGTGTTGAGGCAGTTTAAGTGGTCCACTCAATTTCAAGTGGAGGGGATATAGACTCTGCATCTTGATGGGAAGTATGTCAAATAATTTGCATACATGTTGTAAAGTGACTACATTACTGAATCTCTCATTATATTGAATTCTTTTAAGTTCAGTAATCATCCCCCTGTAAAAATGTTGTTCAATAGTAACATACTTTTGGATTGTTGACAGTTCAAAACCACCAGCTGTTCCTTGGAAACTATAGGGTCACTGAGTTGGAACGGACTCGAAGGCATTTAAAAACAGCAGCAAAATGTCTTTGGATTTATTAATGTATTATTTAATTGGTATTTTTCTTCATCTTGTTAAAATTGTTTTTTAAATTGTAAGCTTTATTTTTGTCATACTTGCTATTGTTGGTGTTAAGTGCCATCAAGTCGATTCCAACTCATAGCGACCCAGTACTTCTGAGGAGCAACTGGTGAGTTTGAACTGCTAAACTTGTGGTTCAAACTGACCATGCTGTCCTACAGTGCCACACTGACTCTAAAAGTCATCATATGGCCTCATTACTTTTCACAGGTACCTCATTAAATACTATAATAATATATCAAGTGATTAATAAAATATTGAAAACAGTAGAATCTTTACAAATTTGTAATTGTTCACAGGTCTATAGACATATTTAAAGGTACCAGAATTTTTCCTTTAGTGGTATTTATTTGTTGGAATGAGTCCTAAATTTGTTGGATGATAAAATAAAAATTTGAAGTGCCTGAAGAGCTTAGTACTTTTATAGAATTTGTGTCTTGTGTATTTATATTTTGCAAACAGCAATAAGTGTTTCACTTTAAAAATTTTTAGGCTATCTGGAATTTTATAATTTGTTTCTTTTATTGGGATCTAATAAGAAAGGACACATATTGCATTTTATTTTTTATATGAGTAGGTTTAATAACTGCCAAAATGCATGATCCTCATTGCTGGCTCTGTATTATTCATCTTGAGAGCTTTGAAAAATGCCTATGGCGCTGTGGGGTAAAACACTGGGCCACAAGGTCGATTTGAACTACAAGGTTGGTGATTCAAACTCCCTAGTCGCTTCTTGGAAACCCTATACAGGGTCACTATAAGTTGGAACCGACTCGAAAACACTTAACAACAGCAACAACATGCATGAGTCCAACTCTCGGATGTTTTGATTAATTGATTTGGGGTATGGTCTGATGATAGGTATCTTTTGCAGTTCTTTAGGATTCTAATACAAAGCCAGTTTGGGAATCCAGACACATCAAACTGTAGTATTTACCGTTGCTCCTCTTGGTCTCTATTACAGGACAAAAAATGGAAGGCCTGCCTGATGCTGCTGCTTTTTCTACTAAGCTTAAAAACACTCTCATTAACTACCATAGCATTGAAGATGATAAATGGAGAGTTGCTAAGAAAACGGTAAATTAGTTAAATTACCAGTGTTTGGAGTTTGTCTTCTTTCTAAAGAGTTGGTTGTTGTTTTTGTTAAATGCTGTAAAGTTGGTTCTGACCCAGAGTTACCCTGTATAGAGTTTCCAAGGAGCAGCTGGTGAGCTTGAACTGACAACCTTGCAGTTCTAATGGATTTGCAGTCTGGTGGATTAACCCACAGCGCCACACCAGAACTCCAAAGAATTGGTAGATGTCTTTAAAATGGAACAAGATATTAACAACAGACCATACTTTGGATGGATGTACAAATGATAGATAATTGTGCAAATAGACTGGATGGTGTAACATCTCATAAAAAAAGACACCTCAGTAGTAATCCTATGCTGCTTTCATTTGCTTCTTAAGCTATTAGACATGAAAATAGACTCATCCCAGCAAGAGTCTAAATTATAGGTTCTTATGTCAGCAAATAAAATGTGTAGTTACCTGCTTAGGGCATGTAGTAATTTATGGTTTGGAATAGTTCAGCTATATCAACAAGCTTGTGAGGTAGCCATTTAATATTCTTTTTTACCAATATGACTTACCCAAACTATCACATGACAGGATGTTGACAGAGCAATCCTAGGATCCAGGAATCTTCTGGTTAGGTGATCAGGCTGTTTTGATTCAAAATTACTTGGGAAATGATCAGATAAGAAAAACAAAACTTGAGACTAATTCAAGGTTGCACTGTTAAATACATGTGAACTGGTTAATTTTTAAATTATATTACCAAGTTCAGAGGGATGTTTAGTGTCACTTATGTCATGATCTGAATGTGTCAGTAATGCTATAGGTAATATTGGAATAAAACAAATAATGACTATTAAGATAGTAACATCACTAAATCGAGCAGTGTTTGAGTCTTTAATAAGTTACTGAATCATTGAGTACTGTCATTAACATCATATGAAAGTGAACTTTTGCTTAAGATAATTAAAAATGGTTGCAGCAGTACATTGACAGGGATCTGCTAGAAATTCAAGCCAGGTTCAGAAGAGGACATGCAACAAGGGATAGGCGTTGCTAACGTCATATAGATCTTGACTGAAAGCAGATAATAACAGAAAGATGTTTACTTGGGCTTTATTGACTATGCAATGGCATTCAACTATGTGGATCATAACTAACTAAGGATAACATTGTGAAGAGTGGGGATTCCAGAACACTTACTTGTGCTCATGAGGAACTTGAACATAGATCAGGAGGCAGTCATTCTAACAGAACAAAGGAGAAATGGAATGATTTTAAATCAGAAAGTGTGCTTCAGGGTTGTATCCTTTTACCATACTTATCAAGTCTGTACACTCAGCAAATAATTCAGGAAGCTGGATTATATGAAGAAGAACGTGGCATCAGGATTAGAGGAAGACCTGCAACATACAGTTAGTACATCTTTGTTTTCTAGAAGCGAGGGAACTTAAAATACTTAACTGTTGAAGAGTAAAGACTACAATCTTTAGTATGAATTGCTCAGTATAAAGGAAACAAAAATCCTCACAACTGGCCCAGTAACATGATAAACAGAGAAAAGATGGGATTTGTGAAAGACTGCATTTAGCTTGGATCCACAATCCATACTCATGGAAGCAGCAGTTAAGAAATCAAAGGCCATTCTCATTAGGCAAATCTTCTGCAAGAGATCTCTCTAAGTGCAGAGATGTCAGTTTGAGGACTAAGGTGTGCCTGACCCAAGCTTCATTTGTATCTGAAAGCTGGACAGTGAATAAGATGACCATAGAATACTCGATGCATTTGAATATGATGTTGGCAAAGAATATTCAAAGTACCACAGACTGCCAGAAAAACAAAAATAATCTGACTTGGAAGAAGTTTTGCTGGAGTAGAATGTTCCTTCTTAGAAGCAAGGATGGTGAGATTGCTTTGAATATGTTATCAGGAAGGATCAATCCCTGCGAAGACATCATACTTGGTAAAGTGGAAGGTCAAAGAAAGAGAGGAAGACACCCAGTGAGGAGAATTGACAGTAGCAACAACAATGGGCTCAAACATACGGACAATTGTGAGGATGGTGAAGGACCAGGCAGTGTTTTCTTCTGTTTTGCACAGGGTTGCTATGAGCCAGAACTGACTAGATGGCATCTAAAAACAAGAAGTTACTGAAATCTTTTTTGAAAGTCTGTAATTTAGGTAAAATGTGAAGAACTTTGGAATACAGAAGAAATTCAAATATGGGTAACTTGATATAAATGCTTTTTATTCATCTTTTTGAGAATTTGCTTATGTGTTATTTTAATACAAAAGCAAGTACTCTTTCCTACTAAAGTATTAGTTTTATATCCAGGGTTCAGTGAATGTAATTATCATATGCTGTTTTTATTTTTCCAGAAAGATGTGACTGTTTGGAGGAAACCTTCAGAAGAATTTAGTGGCTATCTGTAAGTCAATACTTTAAATTTATATAATCCTTAGGCATTGCTAAATTTCATATATACATATATCTAAATTGTCATTGGCAGTAAATTTTGGCTTTTGCTTTTTAGATATTAAACTTTCTGCAAAGTAAATTGTCATTTTAATTAGAGCCTTAAAAATAATTATGTGCTTTGTAGACTGAGTTCTTGGTGAGGGGATCATAAATAATGGTACCTGATATTCCTTAGCATGCTATACAAGACCCTTTTAATACTATGTGTTTAGTGAGTGCAGTATACTTTATTCTAAGAACTTATCTGAAGTCACCAGAAAGACAGTACTAATTTAAGTGTGCAGCTGTTCTCTCATGACACTCTTTGTAATATTAACAATTATAATGTACCTGAGTAGCTACTGGTGGTGGTGGTGGTGGTGGTGGTGTGCCATGGAGTAGTCAGGGAATTATTAGATTATGAAAATATCTGTAATAGATCATATTTGGTCCCTCCTGATGGCTCCATCAAAGGTCGGTTCTGACATCAGTCAAATACCTCTTTTTTTAAAGCTCAGTTTGAATCTCAAGGTCGGTGGTTCGAGATCACCAGCTGCTCCTCACAAACCCTATACAGGGTTGCTGAGTCAGAACCTACTTGACGGCACTTAATAATACCAATAAACCTTTTATTAATCAGTATTTTTACAAATCCAGTCTTTGCCTTTGGAGGTTGAAAACATTACATATATTAAATACATATATATAGTTATGTTTGAATACATATATACATAAAAACAGAGTCCCTGGTGTGGGGCTGTAAGATAAGCACTAGACTGCTAACTACAAGGTAAACAGTTCAAACCCATCAGCTGTTCCATAGGATCACTATGAGTCAGAACTGACTTGACTCCACAACACTTAGCAATAATAGCATACATAAAAATACTCAGATTAAAAAAATGTATTCTGATGATGACGAAGAATTGGAAGACACTGGCATTTTGTCAGTTGCTATAACTGTGGAATGTTCTGGATTATCCCTGGGAATGAGGATGGCATTTCCGAGTAGTGGTGGGTGGGTTTGAACTGCTAACCTTGCAGTTCAAACCGACCTTGCAGTCCAGTGCTGTTCCTACAGAGCCACACCAGGACTCCAAATATTCACCTCTGTATGATGGTAAGAGACCACCAGCTGCTCCATGGGTGAAAGATGAGGCTTTCTACTTCCACAGAGATTTACAGCCTCAGAAACCCTAAATAGAGTTGCTATGAGTTTGTACCGACTCAACAGCACCTAACAATAACAACAACAACAACATATGGTGGTATTTTCCCCCCCTTGTTTTGGTATTTTCTTATGGTGAACATGAATTATGCCTACCACCAGGAAAAAAAATTTCTTAAAGCCAGTGAAGACAATTGCTTTGTGTAATTGGAATAAGGATGTCCACATCCCTGAAACTTTTTAAACTGAAATTGCTGGTCTTATCAATGGAAAAAGGACTTTGTCAAGGACTTCGTTCTTCTTGGATCAACTATCAATGCTCATGAAGGCAGCAGTCAAGAGATCAGGCGGCGTATTGCATTGGGCAAATCTGCTGCACAGGACCTTTTTAAAGTGTTGAAGAGCAAAGATGTCAGCTTGAGGACTAAGGTGTGCCTGACCCAAGCCATGGTATTTTCAATAACCTCATATGCATGCAAAAGCTGGACAGTAAATAAGGAAGACTGTAGAATAATTGATGTATTTGAGTTATGGTGTTGGAGGGGAGAATATTGAAAGTGCCATGGCTGCCAAAAGAACCAACAGATCTGTGTTGGAAGAAGTGCAACCAGAGTGCTCCTTGGAGGCCAGGATGGCCAAACTTCATCTTTCATACTTCGGACATATTGTCAGGAGGGACCAGTCGCTGGAGAAGGATATCATGGTTAGTAAGGTGGAGGGTCAGAGAAAAAGAGGAAGGCCCCAGCGAGATGGATTGGCAAAGTGGCACCATCGACTCAAGTGTGGCAACAATAGTGAGGTTGGCCCAGTTTCGGGCAGTGTTTCGTTCTCCTGTGCCTAAGGTCGCTATGAGTTGATACTGACTCGATGGAACCTAACACCACCACCAACAGCTTAGTATATACAGAATATTCTGTAGTGTAATGATAGCATTTTACATTTAAGAAAACATGTTGATAAAACATGGTTACAGATGAGTTCTGTCTACAGGAATAAGCGCTCTGATGGCAAAATGGTTAAGTGCTTAGCTGCTAACTAAAATGTTATCAGTTTGGGCCCAGTAGCCACTCTGCATGAAAAAGATGTGACAGTCAGCTTCCTAAAGGCGTGGAAAACCCTATGGGGCCATTTCTGCACTGTCCTGTAGGGTCGCTTTGAGTCTGGATCAACTTGATGGCAATGGATTATGGGAATGAAAAAGAATTAAAGTTGTGTCTCAGATTTCTAATTTGAATGATTGGACTCATTTGTGTTACACCTAGAGGAAAGAATAGATAGAGGGTGGAGGAGATAATATATGTTTGGGCTTGAGATGCTTACAAACTGATTAAATCACTTCAGATTCTTATTTAAAGCCACAAGTCTCCCCTCTCCTTTTCCTTCTTCCCTTCTCAAAGTAACTACTCTGTCAAAGTTGTACGGTTTATTCCTGCTTCCGATTTTGACAACATATTTATATATAGTGGTGCTATAGGATAAGCACTGCACTGCAGAGTCGGTTTGAACTGTAAGGTCTGCTGTTAAAACTAACCAGCTGCTCTTCAGAAACTCTATACAGGGCCGCTGTAAGTCGGAACCAACTCAACTGCACTTAAAAACAGCAAACAATAAAAGAATTATTTTACATGCTTTTCATTTTCATATGAAAGTACATATATATTAATACATATCTATACATATATGTGTGTATATATATATATATATATATATATATATATATATACACATACATATATATGAGGAGCTCTGGTAGCGTAGTGGTTATGAATCGGGCTGTGGACTGCAAGGTCAGCAGTTCAAAACTACCAGCTGTTCCGCGGGAGAAAGATGAGGCTTTCTGCTCCCGTAAAGATTTACAGCTGCAGAAACCCTACTATACAGGGTCACTATGATTCGGAATCGACTCCATGGCACATAACAATAACAACAACATGCATATATAGATTTATATCTGTTAGTCAGTCCTTTAGTATTTTGCTTCTAATTTTCTCACATGTATATATACTCTTTCATTTGTATATGAATGTAACAAAAGGTGCTTTTACAAATTTAACTATTAATAAATATTATTAATAAATAGATTATATTCAGTTCTTCCTTATAAAGTACTATATAGCAAGCCTCCATATAGTAACTGTAGTAATGCATGTTGTTTGATGTTTGTTGTTGTTGTTAAGTGCCATCAAGTCGATTCCGACCCATAGCGACCCTGTACAGGTTTTCCGAGGAGCAGCTGGTGAGCTTGAATCACCGACCTTGCAGTTATATGGCTTTGCAGTTTGATGTTAAGTTGATGTTAAGTACTGTCGAGTTGGTTCCGAATCATAGTGACCCTGTGCAGGGTTTCCAAAGCTGCAAATTTGGGGGGAAGCAGAAAGTCTCATCTTTCTCCCATAGGTGGACTCAAACCACCCACCTTGTGTTTCATAGTCCAGTGCTTATCATTCAGAGCAACTGAGCTCTGTGTGATTATATGCCTGTAATTCCTGGGTCAGATATATATTTATTATCTAATTTTATTTTGTTGTTATTAAGTACTGCAAAGTGGGATTTTCAAGGAGCAGCTAGCTGGTGGGTTTGAACCACCTAACCACCGGCCTTGTGTTTCGCAGTGCAGTACTCATCCTACAACGCCACATCAGGAGTCCTCCAACTTTATTGTTGTTGTTAAGTGCCGGCGAGTCAGTTCCAACCCATAGCAACCCTGAACAGGGTTTCCAAGGTTGGAAATCTTTACGGGAGCAGAAAGCCTCATCTTTCTCCCACAGAGCAGCTGGTAGTTTCGAACTGCTGACCTTGCAGAACCCGCAGCCCGATTCATAACCACTACGCTACCAGAGCTCCCATCTTTATAAGGCATTGCTAAATTGCTTTCCAAAAGTGGTCTTAAAACAATTTGAGAGTTCTCATAACCCTGCATTCAGTACTTAGTGATTACTAAGTATCAATCTCTGCCAGTATGTGGTATGAAATAATGTTTTTGACATTTTATTAGTAGTCAGTTGACTAATAACTAGTGAAGTTGGGAAGCTTTTCTATGTTTCATTTTCAAGTTTCCTTTTGAGTATCTTAACGCATTCTTTGCCCATCCTTTTTTGGATTGTGTGCCTTTTTCTCGTTGGCTTATGTTGTTAAGTGCCGGCAAGTCAGTTCCAACTCATAGCAACCCTGTATAGAGTTTCCAAGGAGCAGCTGGTGAGTTTGAACTGCTAACCTTTTGGTTCAAACCTACCTTACGGTCCATCGCTTTATCTCACCAGGACTCCCATTGGCTTATAGTAATTATATACTCTCATTATACTTATGTTGATATGTATTACATGTATCTTCTCCTGGTTTGTAGCTCGTTTCCAGTTTTTTTTTGTTTATGCTTATATTGTTGTTGTTAAGTGCCATCGAGTCGGTTCTGACCCATAGCGACCCTGTACAGGATTTCCGAGGGTGTAAATCTTCATGGGAGTAGAAAGCCTCATCTTTCTTCTATGCTTATATTAGGGACTTTTAAATATTAAACAATCTTTTGAATCTTTTGTGTTTTTCTGTGGCTTTATATACTTAAAAATCCCCTGTACTCTGAGGTCACAAAGATAGTCCTTTGTATTTTGTGCTGTAAATACTGCATTTTACATTGTAGTTGTTATTACATTGTAGTTGTAAGGAGTAACAGATAGGCTTGAGCTGCTCACCTTGTGGTTAGCAGTCCAATGCTTATCCTACCATGCCACACCAGAGCTCCGTAGAGGTCTTTATATCTAGATTAGTTATTTTGAGTAATGTGAAGTAGCGATCCAACTTTTGTCCTTTTTCCATAAGGATAACTCTTGACTTCAAACATTGTTTATGGAATAATACATATTTTCCCCAGTGACTTGTAACGCTACTTCTGATATTATTTATGAGTCAGTTCCTGGGTGTTCTATTCTTCTGTCCTATTTATCTGTTCCTTATAAAAAACTTTTAAAAGTCAGGGCACAGATATGCTTTGAGCAATAATTAGGGGATAACTGAGTAAATAATACCATGCAGATAAGTGGAAGCATTACAGTGCTCTATAGACAGCTTCCCACCACATAATTCATGAAGGGATGTCTCTAATATGGCCTTCATTCTTCTCATTGTTTTGAGGACAAAGAGTTTACTCTGATTAAAAAAAAAAAAAAAAGTTGATAGAGCTTAATTTATCAGACTAATTGGGGGATTTACTCCCTTTAATGGTGTCCTGGTGTAGCGCTGTGGGTTAATGCACTGAACTGTCAAGTCAGTATGAACTTCCAGGTCGGCGGTTCAAGCTTACCAGCTGCTCCTTGGAAACCCTCTACAGGGTCATTATGGGTTAGAAGTGACTCGATGACACTTAACAACAGCAGCAACTCCCTTTAATAAAACTTACTTTTACTCTTTCTTTCTGGGGTTAGCTCTGAACTGTGAGGGCATGCTGAAATGTTTCATTCTAATAGCATTTGACTTTAATTTTGTTTCTCCAGCTACAAAGCCCAAGGTGTGATAGATGACGTTGTCAATAGTGTAATAGACCACATACGCCCTGGGCCGTGTCGCTTAGATTGGGACAGCCTAGTGACTTCTTTGGATATATTGGAGCACTTTGAAGAGGTATTTCTTTAGTAACATTACTTCAGAATGTGTGTGTGTGTGTGTGTATGAGAGAGAGAATGCATGCTTGTGTGCGTACTTGTGTCCATTGTATGCTTTGCTTCGGAATAAGTAGCCATGCAAAGACCTCAGGGGGAATCTTGTGCTGCCTTTTAGAATGCGTGCATTTCCTCATATTAATTAATGAGTGTTCGTTAGAACTGAGTTTCTCACAGTAGTCTTACTCTGTTACTTAAGAAAATCTTTAGAATCATTAACTCTTGTAGTTTAAGTCTTAAATGTAAAGTTCTGAAAATACTGCCACATGCCTCTCTGGATTTTATCTTAAACACTCTACGACAGTTTGCAGATATCAGATGGGATACAAGGCTGCTGTAATGAATTAGAGATTAGGATCCTACAAAACTTAACAGTCTTTATTTTGATTATATATCCTCACCATGGAATCCTGGTGTGGCTTTGTAGGATAAGGACTGCACTGCTAACCATGATGTTGGCAGTTCAAACACACTAACTGCTCCTCAAAAAACCTATATGAGTCAGAACCAACTCGATGGCTCTTAATAACAACAACAATCCTCTCCACGTCTATTTGGTAGTCCCAGAGTAAGAATCTCGTTATGAGAATCACTGCTGGAATTATTATCAAAAATAATTATGAAGCATTGTAAATGATAATTTAAACATTTTACTTTTAACTAAATACGAACATAAAATATAAATTCCATGTATGTGGTTCCTATAGTAATAGCAATTGCCTTACGAGACGACTCCTCTGTTTTAGAATTGCTGTGTGATCCGTTACACTACTGCTGGTCAGCTGTGGAATACCGTTTCCCCAAGAGAGTTTGTTGATTTCTCCTACACTGTGAACTATAAAGAAGGGCTTTTATCCTGTGGTAAGAATCTTAAAACTGTGTACTTTCTTTCATTTTGATCTAAATATGTGCGTTTTCTAGCTCAGTGTTTCTTTCCATGTAAGTTTTATTTTCACCCTTCATAGTTACTATGTAATTACTAAGATTTATTTGCAAATACTGAACCCTAAGGCAGTAAACTAATATTTTCAAAAAGGGTTTTGAATTTTTTTTCTGAATAGTTTTGGCCCTAGTACATGGTATCCTCCAAATTTGGGTCACATGACTGCTTCCAAGAAAGGAATTTGGTAAATAGATTTGTTTTCAAGCCACTCTCAGAAAACAGCTTCTTGGTCAATTAAAAATAGACTTATTGCTCATTGGAATATTTTTCCTTACTCTAATTATATAGTATTTTATTTTTCAAGATTAAAAGCATTGTCATTGGAAAGCTCTTGCTCTGTAAATTATACCTATAGATAAATATTTTTCTTCTGCTATAGTATATACTTGAATTGGCAGCTGTAGATAAATAGCTACTTGTTTATTATTAACCAGCCAATACCACAATTAAATATGTTAATACCTGTGGTAACATAGGTGTGATTATTGGTACCTTGAGGCCTGGCTGCTACCACCAAGATTCAAAGTTTCAAAGAGTTACAAAAAAATGACGTGATATCTCTACTCTGAAGGGATTAGAACTTTCCTTATTACACATCTACCAGCTCTCTGTCATTATTCTACATGGTAATTATCCTTTTCATTCTTCCAGAGTTTCTCTTGGGGCTTAATTATCCTCTACATGGATAAGAAAATAAATATTAAAACAAAAAATCTGGGTAATATTTTTTAATGAGCGGTTTAGACAAATGCCAATCATTGTTATTAATAGTGTTATTTTTAAATTGCCTTGTAGGGAAAAGCCTTGACTGGAGTGAAAAGAGAAATGAATTTGTTCGCGGATATAACCATCCCTGTGGTTGGTTTTGTGTTCCACTTAAAGACAATCCAAACCAGAGTCTTTTGACAGGCTATATTCAGACTGATCTCGGAGGGATGATTCCTCATTCGGCAGTAGATATAGCCATGGCAAGCACGTTAATCAACTTTTATGGTGATTTACAAAAAGTCTTACAAAAGGTGTGATATTTGCAAATCTGCAGTAACCATGGTCCCCTGAATCAACATTGTCTTCATCTGCATGGCCTGTAAAAATCATCCTCTCTTCTCTTCTGCACAACCTGTAGGATAACTTGAGATTTTTGGTTTAGTAGTAATTGTATTTTTATTCCTAAAGTAAACAGTTATCCAAGAGAGAGCATTTTAATTATCTTCACAGATATTTGCACATTGTTAAATTATGGCAATATGTCTAGAATGGAGAGTATGTACAGAATTTCACAAAGTGGACCGAAATGTAAGAAACTGAGTAGTATTTTAGTATGAATATTTTGATTGCTTAGAAATTAAAGAAAGCATAAATTTCTTACCATCAGGTTAAAATTACCTATTTTAGAGCTATATAAACATTTTATAAAATTTTAATTTTTTTGAAATATAGTGCTTTATGTTGTATATGCTCTCTGAGTTTGGCAATAGCTTGGACAAAAGAATAAAGCTCTTCTCTATTTTTTATAAAGATGAACTTCATTGTTAATATATTGGTCATTGAAAAGACCAGAAATAAGAACAATTCAAGTGCAATTTGGCTTTGATACTTTGCATGTTTTGTTTTGCTAATGTTTTGATGACATGCTTTTGTGCACATCTCTAAGAACATCTTTATGTGTTTGCATGCATTTACTTCATCAATCTTCAAAGCATTGATGTATGTATAAACATAGCAAAACAAAAAACGCTAAATACATGATGCTTCTAAAAGTGGGAAAATTCCATTATCTGTTAATTCCATTTTTCCAGGAACTTTCTGAAACCTCCTCCTATGTACATGGGGACATCACATTGAATTGGTCTAGGTTTTAAAACATAGTGGTGATCGTATAAAGAATAATCTCTCTAGAAAATTAAATTTAAGAAATATTTTATACATGTTTTAATTTTAAAAGATTACTCTTAAAACATTGCAAAGTAGATCATAAATATTCACAATTGTGATATAACTTTGATCTAGAACAATGGCACATTTTTAGCTTTATCCGAATGCCTAGATAAGTAATTTCATAATGATTTGAAAAGACTGCATGGGTCCTTCGAATCTGGCTGCCTTAAATGAAGATTCCTCAATGAATTTTCTTTATTCTTTGACTTTTGAGATGTCCATATAGTTTATTTCTAAAATGAGATCTTCAGGCAATTCAGTGTGTCTATGCAAATCTTCATATGATATATTTTGTATACTTGTACACATCTTAAATCCATTTAAATGTCCAGTGTCTTTTTTTTTTTTTTTGCATTGGCTGTGTTACTGTCACTGCTTCTTTTGGGTTAATATACAGTAAAGCGAGCCTGGAAGCCGTTTTGTGCTAGACAGGCCACAAAAGGCACAAACATAGTGGTTCAAATGCATGAAGTCTTGATCTTTTAATAGTTTACTATACTTCTCTCCTTGTAAGAAAAGAGTATGTCATAGCTTTTGAAAAGTAGAGCTGTGTTTTTGTTTTTATTTATTTTTTGTTACTCAATAGGATGGCATTTGAAAATCTAAAGATGGGAACATCACAAAGTTCAAAGTTAATAATCTCAGTTTCTTGAAAAATAATTTGTCTCATGATCTGACAGAAGTGATGCACAAATGATTTTGTGTGCTTAATAAGCTTACTAACCTCCAGTATCCTTTTTAAATTGACTCATTTTTGAGTTGCTGATACTTTTTGGTACAGCAATAGAGAATAAAAAATCAGCGGTTTAGTTTTGTTTCCGAAGGAAATTCTTAAATATTAATCCATCCATTTTCTTTTATTTGCTTTTATTAGTGTAGAGTAGGAGATTTTATATTCTGATGTTCTGTCTAGGATGCTGAAATACCAGCTCTTCTCTATTCAATTCTATAGTGCTTAGCATGGGTAAACGATTTGTGACAAGGATGCACATCAGTATAAGGGCTATTACTGCCTGAGCTGGGTGCCTCCAAATGCAACTCAACTGCCCACTTTTAGCTACTTTGGTGTCTCTCTATCCTTGTCATCTCACACCTCCAGTAAGTGATTACTTAATCCACTGTGGAAAGTGATCCCATTGCAGATGAAACTTCCTTGCAGTATAGGACTATATGATAGATTGGAAAATTATAGTTCAGTTACCTGAAATTTATATGCAACTTCTAGGTGGTGGCACTTTGTTTTTGCATAATCTATCTCTGTGCTTTGGTTTTGTTTTGTTTTGTTTTGAAACAACTTCATTGAGTTATAATTTGTTGTTATTAAGTACTGTCCAATCAGTTTTGACTCATAGCGACCCTGTATAGGGTGTCTGAGGAGCAGCTAGTGGATTTGAACTGCCTTCCTTGCAGTTTTTAGTCTACAGTGCCACACCATGATATAATTTACATACTGTAAAATTCACTGTGTTCAATCGTTTACATTTTAGAATTGTTCAGCCATCCCCACAATCTAGTTTTAGAACATCTCCATCACCCCCAAAAGATCTCTTTGCCTGTTTGCAGACTCATATCTAACCAAAGTTTAGCACAGTTGTCAATATATGGAAAATGGCAAAAAATACATATCAGACTATTATGAACTCAGATGTCATGTGACTACATGGTTAGCTTTTATTTTTAAGATTAGAAGTGTTCTTTATTCTAACTAAGCTCAGGAACCTTGTGGTAATATGTTAAATATGCTTTCTCAAGTCTATTATTTCTACAACAGTGCTATAGGATAGAAAAAAAAATGTGAGCCATATATGTAATTTAAAGTTTTTTAGCAGCCACAGTAAGAAAACGAAAAAGAAACAGGTGACATCAAATTTAATAATATATTTCATTTAACTGAGTATACTTAACTATTACCATTTTAATAATGTAATCAATATAAAATTACTGAGAGAGTTCACATTCTTTTTTGTCTGAATTATTTCACATCTGGTGCATATCTTACTGCTAGGCTAGCCACATTGTAAGTGCTCAGATAGCCATGTGTAGCACAGTTCTATAATAGACAGATTTTTTTGTTTTATGAAGGAGAAAATTTCATTAAATTTTGTCTTATGTATAACTTTTTCTTGGTCCCCAGAGTGTCTTAAAAATTCTTGCTAAATGGACCCTGTGTACTTCAGAAATAAGTCAATTAGTAGTTATCAAACAAAATCAGAATTATAGCCAAAAAATACTCCCCTTTAGGGATATTTCTTTTGTTGGAGCATTTGAAAAAATGAAAAACCTATAATCTGCCTTGTTGTTATGTGGTTGATCATTTCCTGTACCTCATACATTTCCTGTACCTTATATGGTTAATTTGTATTAGAAAAGTGAATGTAGGAAATACTTGGTATATTACTATTTCCAGTATATGCTACTTTTTTTTTTTCCTTTTAAGGAAAATATGTTTTATGTAAGAAAAAATTATTTATTGTGATATTTTGCATTAAATATTAATTCTTATTAATTAACTTCTGATTAACTCTTGGACTTTAACACAGTACCCATCAAAAATAATTATGAGCATTTAATGTTTTGCAGTTATTCATTATATAAGCAGCTAGAGTATTCAATTATAATTGTTAAGAATCTCTTTATTTTGTTGTTCATTGAGACTAGGCATCTTTGAAATTGTGGGTGTCTTATGTATAAAGTTGTCTCCCAGTTAAAATTTTCTTTCATTTCCTCCCTCCCCACTCGTTCTTTTCCTAACTCAAGGACATTTTATCAGCACCAAGGTTGAATTCAATTAACATCACAAGCTAGAAACCCTGTAACTGAGGTTGCCTCTGAAGAAGATAGGAAAACGTTTGTACAATTTAAACCGCTAAGTATCTATTGCGTTTTATATATGAGTAATTTCTCTTGATGGAAGTTTTACCTGTTTACTCAAAAGCATATTGTTGTTGTTATTAAGTGCTGTCAAGTTGGATCCAACCCATAGTGACCCTATACAGGGTTTCCGAGGAGTGACTGGTGAGCTTGAACCACCGACCTTGCAGTTCAAACAGCTTTGCAGTCTGGCGCATTAACCCACAGCACCACACCAGGACTCCCAAGAGCATGCTAGCATCCAGAAAATCAGTTGTTAGAACCCAGTTTCTTTTCATTAAATGGGTATTATAGCTACAACCTCGTAAACCCTGTTCAGGGTCGCTATGGGTCGGAACCGACTCGATGGCACTTAACAACAACAACATAGCTATCAGAAACCTGTAGGTAAATTAACCAAATCCAGAAGCATAAGGGACTTGACCAGGTTTTCTTTAGAATGTGTCTTATGATTATTTGCCTAGCGTACCTCTAATACCTCTCTTATTTAGCTTCCGGAAGTGGAGAATGGTGGAACCTGAGCATAAAAGAAACAGCTCTAAAGCACAGAAAGTTGGAATTACAAGTTGGAATTACAGTTTTTCACTCATTTTGTTATTTCCAAAGATTTTAATTGTATTCTTAAATAAAAATGTACCTCTTACAATTAAATTAAAGCTATAATATGTATAGATTTTATTTTTAAGGAGTTTATGATTGTTTTATGAACCAATATGTAAAACCAGAATATTTACTAATGTGTATTTATTTTGAATTGCTATGAAATACATCACAATAAAAGTTTCTAGCCATTCTTATTGATCATTGATATGATATATTACCTTAATCTTTTTGATGTTAAGTGCCATCGTGTCAGGTCTGACTCATAGCGACCCTGTATATGGTTTTTCATCTTCACAGAAGGAGAAAGCCTCATCTTTCTCCCATGGGGCAGCTGGCAGACTCAAACTGCAGACCTTGTGGTTCACAGTCCAGTGCTTAGCATATGGAATCTCTGTATTCCCTACCTTAGTGTTGTTGTTGTTGTTATGTGCCGTGGAGTCGGTTCCGACTCATAGCGACCCTGTACAGGGTTTCCAAGGCTGTAAATCTTAACAGGAGCAGAAAACCTCATCTTTCTCCTACGGAACAGCTGGTAGTTTCGAACTGCTGACCTTGTGGTTCGCAGCCTGATTCGTAACCACTACGCTACCGGAGCACCTTAATCTTAAATGCGATTAGTATGTAATCTCACGTATCTTTATTTAATGTATATAACTTAACTTCTTGAACCCTTACAAAAGAAAACTATAAAATGGAAGAAAAAGATTAACCAAACACATAGTAATCTGCACCACTCCTCGTGTGTCAGTTTGTTGTACAGTGGTGCTGTGCTTGTTACTATGATGCTAGAAACTATGCCACCAATATTTCAAATACCAGTAGGCTCACCCATGGTGGACAAGTTTCAGCAGGCATTCCAGACTAAGACAGACTGGAAAGAAGGACTTGGCAATCTACTTCTAAAAAACTGGCCAGTGCCGTAACTGAAGTCCATAAAGAAAATGTATGACTTCTTACTTTGGTGAGTAGCAACTGGGGCCTTAAAACAGATGAGCAGCCAATTAAGGTGCAGTTATTCGTCTCTCCCTTTCAGAAGGAAAGAAGAGTGATGAAAATGTAAGACACATGAAAACAAGTAGTTCAGTGAACTAATGGACCACATGACCCGGACACCAGAAGAACTAGCTGGTATGTGGTGCTCTGAAAGGCATCACATTAGAAGGCCATGGGGAGAGTGGGAGAAAATGTAAAACAAAAACCGGCTTGCTGTTCAGAAAGTGACTGGAGGAATGCTGAGTTATGGCCCCTGATCAGCCTTAAGGTCTGGAACTAAACTCGCCCCCATGACTCAATTTTCCACCAAGCAATAGATAGCTATATAGACAGGACAGCACCACCATTGAGATCCACACACCATAGAATGGTAAACCACTGACGATTAAAAGGACAGCATTTACCCAAGGAAAAAATTCAGAAGAGTGGGGAAAGAAGAAGGAATGGAAACAAGAAACAGGGAGGAAGTGGGTTAAGTGATGTTACAATGAAGGGATTACAATCATCGAGATGAAGTGTATGATTTGTTGAATGTAAACTGATGATTGGCTCTGTAAACTTTCACTCAATTTACAATAAAAATGTTAAATTGACCAGTGAAAACCTTATGAATACCAATGAAAAAGAGGAGCCTGGGGAAGAATAGCCTCCTCAAAATGCAGTTGACTCTAGTGACAGGGATAGAGTACAGCTTTCAGGGCCCTCATTTGCCGATGTGGCATGACTCAAAATGAGAAAAAGCAGCTGTAAACAGAAGGTGGAATGTACGAAGTAGGAGTCTAGGGAAAAGTGAAAAATGAAATGCTTGTAGAACGACACTCTAGACATTAGTGAGTTGAAAAACTAGGGCAATTTTTTCTAATTTAATTACAGATAATTGTTAGTGATTGCTCAGGATGTCAGAGACAATGTTTCCATAGTTCTCATCCATTTTGGAAGAAGTGCAACCAGAGTGCCCCTTGGAGGCTAAGATGGCCAAACTTCGTCTTTCATACTTCGGACATACTGTCAGGAGGGACCACTCACTGGAGAAGGATATCATGTTTGGTAAGGTGGAGGGTTAGAGAAAAAGAGGAAGACCTCCAAAGAGATGGATTGGCCAAGTGGCAGCATCGATGGACTCAAGCGTGGTAACACTAGTGAGGTTGGCCCAGGATCAGGCAGTGTTTCATTCTGCTGTGCATAAGGGTGCTATGGGTCGGTGCTGACTCGATGGCACCTAACAACAACTTGTGATTTCCCTCAGGGAAAAGTAGCTGACTAACCCAAGGAATTACAGATGCATTCAAGTCAAGAAGTAGGGGAAGGTTTAGCATCAGTCATCTGTCTATCTCATCCGAAAAGTAAAACTTTTCCCAGAAGCCTCTACTATCCTTCATGGTATTTTGAGTTACATGACTACCTCTAATTATAAAGGTGGCTGTGAAAATAAACATCAGGGTTTCTAACCCTTTGATGGAGCTTAGGAATGTCTAGATAACCAACCAGCAGCAATTCCCACTAGCTCAGCATTGGGAGGTGTGTGTAATATTTTTTCCCTGCATTTTGCCTTTTGATTTTTTGGTTCTAATTCTCTGAGCTATTTTTGTTTTGTGCACATTATTTTAAAAACACACATACACACCAAAAAAACTAGGAAACAGAATTGTCTCGTCTATTTGAGGTCCATCTCCTCTAAGTAAGTAATGGTGGTGGTGGTTGTGTGCCATCAAGTCAGTGCTGACTCGGAGCAACCCTGCATAGCGTTTCTGAGGCTATAAACCTGTATGGCAGCAGAAAGCCTCATCTTTGTCCTGTGGAGCAGCTGGTAGATTTGAACTGCTGACCTTGTGGTGGTTGTAAAGTGAGTGCCACTGAGTCAGTTCCAACTCACAGCGACCCTGTATGAGGGGTTTCCAACAAGAAGCTGGTGGGTTTGAACTGCCGACCTTGTAGTTCACAAGCCACTGCTGATCTTACAGTGCTAGGAGTTCTTGCTGTCAGCAGGTTATAATCCACTCCACTACCTGTGCTCCTTTATTACTTAAGTAGAATTCAAATCTTTATTAGCTAGAAGATCAAGGATCTGAAGAAAAGAGAAAGGTATGGCTTCCCAAGATGCCGCTGAGGCCTCTGATAGAGGTTCTTTCAACTGTCATGACTTAAGGTGATGAGCTCCCCCCAAAAATGAAAATAGCAAAGCAGCTCTTCAGTCTTGTCAAGAACATTTATTGGTGATCTACACGGTACACACTATAAAGCTTTACTTCACTGACGTAATGAGATGATAGAGACTTCCATCTCATTAAGTAACAGTGCTAATTAATGGTGTTACATGACATCCAACATAAAAATTCTTGATTGCCACTCTTTCTAGTCCACTAGAGCAAGGGTTTTCTATGGATGACAGCTTCTATAGACAAACCAGGACAGAAATTGCTGAATAACGTGAATTGCAAATATATTCCAGGAGATAAAGTAGAAACACAATTAATTTATAGGTGATTAGTGGAGTACAGGGAGCATGGTGACTCTGTAGGATAAGTACTAGACTGCAAACCACAAGGTCGGCAGTTCAAGTCCACCAGCCACTCCTTGGGAGAAAGATGAGGCTTTCTGATCCTGCACAGAGTTTCAGCCTCAGAAACTCTATAAAGGGTCATTTTAAGTCAGAACTGACTCGAAGGCACTTAACAACAGTGAAATGCATGCGGTATTCTGATAAAAATAAGGAAGAAAGTAAAGTGTGTGAGTACCAACATAGTCATTAACTCATTCATTCTCAATGGATGATATTTTTTTCCATGAGCTTTACCTTCCTACTTATGTTGTGCTTTGGTGACATCCCTTTAGTACAGGCCAGATCATTTTCTTATAAAAAGCAGTTCAGAGATCATGCAAAACAAGGTTGAGAAAACAAGACATGTTTCATGATGTCAAAAATTGACTTGCAGATGGGAAGTTTTGTTTCTCTCTAGCATTTTTCTGTTCCTCAATAGACAAGCTATTACTTAGGATAAGTTTTTCTTCTTAACAAAGAGTTTTAACCTTAATGGTAATTAACAACACGCTACAAACTCAAAACCAATGTCATTGAGTCAATTTCTGACCCATAGCAACCCTATAGGACAAGTAAAACATACCTATAGGGTTCCCAAGATGACCACACCTTTCTCCCAAAGAGTAGCTGGTGGGTTTAAACCATAGTCGAGCACTTAATTGCTGCAGCACCAGTTGCCTATTCTATTCATCCTATTCCCCTCAAATATTTCAAAAAACTGTTTGCTATTTGATTGTGTAGCTAAACTCAAGGAAGACGTTCAGATAGCTACAAATCATGTTACCAATAATCAGCTTCTTGGGAGTGAAAATGCAGTATTTTTTCCTCCTAATCTCTTGGTAGCGTAGTGGTTACAAATAAGGCTGTGAACCTCAAGGTCAGCAGTTCGAAACTACTAGCTGCTCCGCTGGAGAAAGAAGAGGCGTTCTGCTCCCATAAAGATTTACAGCCTCGGAAACCCTGTACAGGGTCGCTATGGGTCAGAACCGACTCGACGGCACATAACAACAACAACAACAATCTCTTCAGAGTTATAACTTAATAGCATTTAGTCCATCAATTTCACGTAAGAATGAATTCTTTAGGATTGAGTTGGTGAAATGCAGAAAAGGCTTACACAATGTTCCTAAAAAAAGAAAAACTAAACCTGTATTATTATATTGATACCATAAATGTTTGTGGAAAGAATGTAAGAATGCTTCTACTATAGTCTAGTATGATACAAAAACGTTTACAACAGGAGTTCAAATTTGTAAGAAAAAAATAATTCAAGAAAAAAGACTGGTTATATGTGAAATATTTTATGGTAATATTCTGCTTCTCTGTATTTTCAAATCTGTATAAAGAAAAATTCTTTTTTATATGGATTATAGAGCTTGAATTGTCCCCAGTGAGTTGACTTTTTCCAGTGGTGAGAAAACTGGGCTAGTAAATGAATGGACAACAATGGGTCTCTTCCCTTCTCACTTACAACTTGTGTCGTCCTCAAGGAAGTCAGCCTCTCAAGGTGGCAGTTTTCTTATCAATAGAATGAACTTACTGAGCTAAATGATTACTAAAATCCTTCTTTAGCTAACAATTTTATGATTTGCTCTATAAAAAATAAGTATTTGGGTACTCTATATTAAAAGATGGAGTCCTGGTGTGGCGCTGTGGGCTAAAGCATCAGACTGTAAAGTCGTTTGAACTGCAAGCTCACCAGCTACTCCTTGGAAACCTTATACAGGGTTGCTATGGGTCAGAATCGACTCGACGGCTCTTAACAACAACAACATATTAAAAGATAATGCGGAACTTAAGATACAATTCTGTTTGAAAGAATGGGGAAACACTCAAATGATCCTACTTCAGATGTAAGGGAAGTCTCCATTGTGTCTCTCTTGAATTGCAATAACATTTCAAATCACAGAATGCAATTTGGTGGGCTCTCAGGTGATTTATTATCATACTGTACATGCAGATTACAGACTTCTCAGCAATAAGGTATAAACTTCTGCTCCCATTTTCTGACTGACCCATTTCTTCTGGGTGAGTTTACACAAAGTGACATTTGCACTTACTAAGGTAAATTTCTACAATTTGTCTACCAAAATTCATTTTCCTTTGTGTCACATATAGCTTATGTTCCTGGGAAACACCAAAAACAGCATATTTAACCATTTAACTGGTTGGGCAACCTGAACCCCAAGTGGGAACTGCATGAGCTCTTCTGGAGTTAGTCCCAGACTTTGGACCACTGATAGAGCCAATGACTCTGTTGTCCCATCTCTAGGAAGTAGAGACGAATTCGTCAGTCATCACCAACTGAAGAATACTGCAGCTCAGCCAAAAGCAAATAGTTCTGTATTTACATTTATGGGCAGATCAGATTTATATTTTCCCCCTCAAAAGTATTGTTATATATCTGTATTAAGAAGTCAATAGCACCATTTTGACCGATTTTAAAAGTGATGTTCACAGTTCCTTTTCAGTGCTTTTCTATCATGCTGCCAAGTAGCCTATAATCTTGACTGTGTAAACTAAAATATTCAGACTTCCTTTGTCCTCCATTTCTTACATACTCTTGTTTTTTGCTAATGACCTACAGTCTAAACTACTGAAGATGTAGGTTTTCCACAGTATCATTAGTCTAATTTTCTATTCTGGTACTAAGCTGCTCATGTCCCTTTAGTCCAGAAAGCTTTAGAAAATCCAATAATACAAATATCTCCTTTGGGAAATATGAGAAAAGGGATAAAGACAATGCCATATAAGCCCAGAAAACCTTCGTAGGAAGTTTCCCTTTCTTAATGCCTGGTAACGTGAGTTAGCAGTCAAGCACTTAAACACTACACCATCAGACCTCTGATTCATCTGATCAAGAAATAATGGTACTGAAGGAAGCAGCTCACACTGCGCTAAAGGCATTGGTGGTAGTAAGGCTCCAGGAGTTGACGGGATCCAAATTGAAATGTTTCAAAAAACTGATGCAATGCTGGAGGTCCTCACTCACCTAGGCCAAGAAATTTGGAAGACAGCGACCTGACTAACCAATTGGAAGAGTTCCATACTTGCATCCATCCCGCAAAACGGTGATCCAACAGAATGTGGAAACCATTGAACAATATCATTAATATCACATGGAAGTAATATTCTACTGAAGGTAATCAAAAAATGGTTGCAGCAGTGCATCAATAAGAAACCACCAGAAATTCAAGCCAGATTCAAAAGAGAATGCAGAACAAGAAATATCACTGCTGACATTAGATGGATCTTAGCTGAAAGCAGAATACCAGAAAGATGTTTACTTGTGCTTTATTGATTTTGCAAAGGTATTCAACTGTGTAGATCATAACAAACTAAGGACAGCATTGTGAATAATGAGTATTCCAGAACACTTAATTGTGCACATGAGGCATTTTTACATGGACCAAGAAGCAGTTGTTTGAACAGAACAAGGAGACACCCAATGGTTTAAAATCAGGAAAATGTGCATCATAGTTGTATCCTTTCATCATACTTATTCAATCTGTATGTGCTGAGCAAAAAATCTAGATAACTGGGTTATATGTAAAACGGGACATCAGAATTGGATGAAGACTCATTAACAGCCTGCGATATGCAGATGAGACAACCTTGCTTCTTGGAAGCAAAGATGACTTGAAATATATAGTGATGAATATCAAAGACTACAGATTTCAGTGTGTATTGCACTTCAATGTAAAGGAAACAAAAATCCTCACAACTGGACCTTTAAACTGTTGTTATTGTTATTTGGTGTCATCCAGTTGGTACTAACTCATAGTGACCCTATGCACAAGAGAATGAAACACTGCTTGGTCCTGTGCCAACTTCACAATCATTGCTATGCTGGAGCCCTTTTCAGCTGCCACTGTGCCAATCCATTTTGTTAGGGGTCTTCCTCTTTTTCTTCATCCTTCCACTTTAAATAGCATCATGATAAATGGAAAAAAGATTGGAATTGTCAAAGGCTTCATCTTGCTAGAATCCACAATCAATGGTCATGGAAGCAGCAGTCAAGAAATCAAACAAAGAATTGCCTTAAACAAATATACTGCCAGAGAGCTCCCTGAAGGGATAAAGAGCAAAGATATCGGTTTCAGGACTAAGGTGTGCTGGACCCAAGCCATGCTACTTTCAATTACCTCATATGCATGTAGAAGTTGAACGATGAATAAGGAAGATGGTAGAAGAATTGAAGCTTTTGAGTTATAGAGATGACACAGAATATTGAAAGTACCATGAACTCTCAGAAGAACCAACAAATCTGTTTTGAAAGAAGTCCAGCCAGAATGCCACTTAGAAGGTAGTATGACGAGAATTCATTTCTCATACTTTGGAGTTGATATTTTGTTGTCAAGGAGGATGAGTCCCTGGAGAAGGACATCATGCTTGAAAAAGTGGAGGGTCAGTGAAAAGGAGAAGACGCCCAAAGAGATGGATTGACAAAATGGCTGCAACAATGGGCACAAACACAACAATTGTGTAGATGGTACAGGACCTTGCAGTGTTTTGTTCTGTTGTGCACAGAGTGGCTAAGAGTCAGAACCAACTTAATAGCATTTATCAACAGCAACCTGAGTTTCTGTGCCTTCCCAATATCTTACTTTTCATTCATCATTCAACTGATCCACCTGAAACCAAACTCCCTGTCATCCAGTCAATTCCGAAATCCTTGTAAAGGGCTTCCAAGACTGTAAATCTTCACAGGGAAGACAGCCTTATCTTTTTCCCAAGGAGTGGCTGATGGGTTTGAACTGCTGATATTGCTTATCCTACAGATGATAGTCTTTATTCCATTCCATCCTTCATCTGATTTACCCTGAGGATTAATAAATATAGCCATATAGTAATCACAGACTGCCACTTTTCTGTGATATGTTTTTAGGGAGCCCTGGTGGTACAGTGGTTAATGATTGACTGGTAATCCACCATCCACTCCACCAGAAAAAGAGCACAGAAGGCAATCTGTTCTGTAAAGGTTTACAGCCTTGAAAACCCTATTGGGGCAGTTGTGCTCTCTTACTGGAACACTATGAGTCAGAATTGATGCCAATGGTTAGGGTCCATTTAGTCTGGTTCTAATTGGTAAATAGTTCCAAAAAATAAGTTTCTGGAAGTTGGATGTAAAGAGATTAAAAAACAAAATTTATGAAAGTATATGTAAAGGAACAAAAGGGAGCGATGAAGACAGGACTTGACAGAACCAGTTTGATGCTTGGGAAAGCAGTTCTGATCATTTGCAACTTTATTGTCTGAGATTCAGCTTTGTACAGGTTATCTTTTGAAGTCTAAACTTTCAAGTATAATTCTATCTCAAATCCTTTGATGCTTGTACTTTTAGGTCAAATAACTTTAAAGGTTGAAATAGTTAGGACAGCAGTAATGTTGACTTGGCATTGGCAAAGCTTATTAGTTGATTTTCTGGAGTCAGAGTTATTCAGAAATTGGAGGTCTGCAACACTTACTCAGAAAAGCATTGTGATCATTTTTCCCTGCTTTGTCAATAGAAACCAGCCTCGCCAATGAAATTTTTGCTCTTGGTGACAGGTTTTGCCTCAAGCAGTATCTTGTAACAATGTCTTTGATGTGTTGTTGTTGGTAAGTGCTGTCGAGTTGGTTCTGGCACATAACAACCCTGTATAGGATTTCAAAGGAGCAACTGGTGAGCTTGAACCACTGACCTTGTGGTTCAAACAACTTTGCAGTCCAGTGCATTAGCCCACAGCACCACACCAGGATTCATTTGATGTATTAGATGGATGATGGTTTTTATTCTGCTTAAGGATGCTTCAAATTACCTAAGTGTGTAGGAGAGCATAGAGGTTCAGCTGCTCTGACAGGAAAAGCTACCTACACATGTGTCTGCCTAGAGCAAAGTCTTTGAATTATATAAAGCTGTATAATTCAACTTTGCATAAAATCTGGGACCCTGCAGATGTGACACTTCCTTGTGGATTTCAGCCTTTCACATCCAGTATTATTTGTTTACTTTTGCTTGCATTTCTCCACCCTGTCAATGCACAGCACATTTCTCAGCCAGATCTGCCTCATACTCCTACTCCATCCTTTTAGTCTAGCCTGTGTTCCTACAGAATTTTCCTTGATCATGCCAGGCAGAAGGAATTTTTCCTTCTGTCCATTCCTAGAGGCTCTACTACCTGCCTACATTTAGCACAGGCCATAGATGTGCTCTTCCCTCTTTTCTCAAACTGCAATGCTTACTCCTAGAAGGCAGCCTTGGATTTAACTAATCGCTGACTCCTTCATTGTACATTACAGGTGCTCAATAAAAATAAGTTCACTTGAAAAATGAGCCCTGGAATTGACTTGTCATGGGATATTTCAAAATTAACAAATAATTTTCTATGCCAAGAAATTTGGAAGACAGCTATCTGGCCTACTGATTAGAAGTGATCCATATTTGTGTACATTCCAAAGAGAGGTGATCCAACGGAATGCAGAAATCATCGGACAATCTCTTTGATATCCCATGTGAGTGAAGTTTTACTAAAGGTAATACAGAAACAAACGGCTACAATCATACATTGACAGAGAACTTCCAGAGGTTCAAGCTGAATTCAGAGTAGGATGTAGAATGAGGGACATCACTGCTGATGTCCAATGGATCTTGGCTGAAAGCAGAGACTATCAGAAAGATGTTTACCTGTGCTTTATAGACTACGCAAAGGCTTTTGATTGTGTGGATCATGACAAGCTGGGGACAACATTGCAAAATATGAATATTCCTGAACACTTAATTGTGCTCATGAGGAATCTGTACCAGGACCAAGAGGCAGTTGTTCGAACAGAACAAGGGAACACTGAATGTTTTAAATTTAAAAAAGATGTGTGACAGGGTTGTATTCTTTCACAATACTTATTCAACCTGTATGCTGAGCAAATAATCAGAAAAACTGGGTTCTATGAAGAAAAATATGGCATCAGGTTTGGAGGAAGACTCATTAACAACCTGTGATATGCAGATGATACACCTTCCTTGCTGAAAGTGAACAGGACTTAAAATATTTACTGATGAAGATCAAAGACCACAGCCTAGTGTATAGATTGCATCTCAATGTAAAGAAAACAAAAATCCTCACCACTGGACCAATAAACAACATTCTTATCAATGGAGAAAAGATTGAAGTTGTTAAGGACTTAATTCTTCTTGGATCAACTATCAACACTCATGGAAGCAGCAGTCAAGAAATCAATCGATGTATTGCATTAGGAAAATCTGCTGCACAAGACCTTTTTAAAGTATTGAAGAGCAAAGACTATAAGGACTATGGTGCACCTGACACAAGCCATGGTATTTTCAGTAACCTCATATGCATGTGAAAGCTGGACAGTAAATAAGGAAGACCATATAAGAATTGATGCTTTTGAGTTATGGTGTTGGAGGAGAATATTGAAAGTGCATTGGGCTGTCAAAAGAACCAACAGCTCTTTGTTGGAAGAAGTGCAGCCAGAGTGCTCCTTGGAGGGCAGGATGGCCAAACTTCATCTCTCATACTTCGGACATATTGTCAGGTTGGACCAGTCTCTGGAGAAGGATCTCATGTTTGGGTGGAGCATCAAAGAAAAAGAGGAAGACCCCCAGTGAGATGGATTGGCAAAGTGGTAGCATCAATGGGCTCAAGTGTGGCAACAATTGTGAGGTTGGCCCAGGATTGGGCAATGTTTTGTTCTGTTGTGCATAGGGTCGCTATGAGTCAGTATCAACTCGATGGCATCTAACAACAATAATAACAAGTTGATAATGGATTTTCTACTCACTATTTCATTTATAACCTTTTGACTACAAATGTTTGTTCATTGGCTGAAACACAAGGGCCATGGATGTCTATGATTCTCTCAGTATATGAGTCACCTGCTTCCGTTTAGGCAGCTATTTTAAAAAGATTTATATCTCTGTGACAGAAGTAGACTAAGAGAAAGGCCATACTTGTATTTCTATGTATGTAAGTAGAGAAAACACCACTCGTCTGTCAAGTTTGTCGTACTGTAGTGGCTTGTGAGTTGCTGTGATTCTGGAAGCTATGCCACAAGTATTTTAAATACCAGCAAGGTCACCCATGCTGGACAGGTTTCAGATGAGCTTCCAGACAGACTAGGAAGAAGGAGTGATGAACTACTTCCAAACATTTAGTCACTGAAAACCTTATGAATAGCAGAGAAACACTGTTAGCTATAGTGCAGGAAAATGAGCCACTCAGATTGGAAGGTACTCAAAATGCGACAGGGGGAGATGCCTTCTCAAAGTAGAGTTGACCGTGATGATGCGAATGGAGTAAAGCCTGTGGGAGTAAAGCCCACAGGACCTTCATTTGCTGATGGGGCACAACTCAAAATGAAAAGAAAGAGCTGTAAACATCCATTGAAAATCAGAATATGGAATGTATGAAATATGATTCTGGGAAAATTGCAAGTTGTCTAAAATGAAATGGAACACATAAACTTTGATATCTTAGGCATTAGTGAGCTGAAATGGACTGGTATTGGCCATTTTGAATCTGACAACCACATGATTTACTATGCTGGGAATGACAATTTGAAGAGCAATGGTGCTTCATTCATTGTCAAAAAGAATATATCCAGATCAGTCATGAGATACAATGCTGTCTGTGATAGGATAATATCCATGTGCCCAAAAGGAAGCCCAGTTAATACCACTATTATTCAAATTTATGCACCAACCACTAAAGCCAGTAAGGATGAAATAGAAGAATTCTACTAGTAGTATAGTGGTTACGAATTGGGCTGCTGATCTCACTGTCAGCAGTTAGAATTTACCAGCTGTTCCATGGGAGAAAGGTGAGACTTTCTGCTCCTGTAAAGATTTACAGCTTTGGAAACCCTGTACAGGGTGGCTATGAGTTGGAACTGACTCAAGGCACATAACAACAACAACCATCTTCTTCAATCTGAAATCAATCAAACATGCAATCAAGATGTGTTGATCATTATTGGTGATTGGAATGCAAAGGTTGGGAGCAAAGAGGAGGGATCAGTAATTGGAAAATATGGTCTTGGTGATAGAAATTATGCTGGAGAATGCATGATAGAATTCTGCAAAATCAATGACTTGTTCATTTCAAATACCTTCTTTAGACAGCATAAGAGATGAATGTATGCACAGACCTCGCCAAATGAGATACATAGAAATCAAATTGACTACATCTGGGGAAAGAGACGATGGAAAAAGCTCCATATCATCAGTGAAAACAAGGCCAGGGACAGACTGTGGAACAGACCATCAATTGCTCATATGCAAATTCAAACTGAAGCTGAAGAAAATGAAAACAAGTCCATGAGAGCCAAAATATGACCTTGAGTATATCCCACCTGAATTTAGAGATCATCTGAAGAAAAGATTTGATACATTAAATACTAAAGACCGAAGACCAGAAGATTTGTGGGATGACATCAAGAACATCATACAGGAAGAAAGCAAAAAGTCATTAAGAAGACAAGAAAGAAGGAAAAGGTCAAAATGGATGTCAGAAGAGACACCGAAACTTGCTCTCCAGTGTAGAGATGTTAAAGCAAACAGAAGAAATGAGGTACAAGAACTGAACAGAAAATTTCAAAGATCAGCTCGAGAAGATAAAGCCAAATATTACAACAAAATGTGCAAAGATCTGGAGTCAGAAAACCCAAAAGGAAGAACATGCTCAGCATTTCTCAAGATGAGGGAACTTAAGAAAAAATTCAAGCCTTGACTTTCATTATTGAAAAATTCTCTGAGCAAATTATTGAATGATGCATAAAGCACCAAAAGAAAATGGAAGGAATACACAGAGTCACTATACCAATAGGAAATGGCTGATGTTCAACCATTTCAAGAAGTAGCATATGATCAAGAGCCAATAATACTGAAGGAAGAAATTCACGGGGTGTTGAAGGAATTGGTGAAAACAAGGCACCAGGAATTGATGGAATAAAAATTGAAATCTTTCAAGGAAGTGATGCAGCACAGGAGGCACTCACTCATCTCTGCTAAGAAATTTGGAAGACAACTATCTGGCCGACTGATTGGAAGAGATCCATATTTGTGCCCATTCCAAAGAGAGGTGACCCAATGGAATGCCGAAATCATCAGACAATCTCTTTGATATCTCATGCAAGTAAAATTTTACTAAAGGTAAACAGCTTTACAGAAATGGCTGCAAGCATACATTGACTGAGAACTTCCAGAGGTTCGAGCAGGATTCAGAACAGACCATAGAACGAGGGATATCATTGCTGATATCCAATGGGTCTTGGCTGAAAGCAGAGAATATCAGAAAGATGTTTACCTGTGATTTTATTGACTATGCAAAGGCTTTTGATTGTGTGGATCATGACAAACTATGGGCAATATTGTGAAGTATGAGTATTCTGTAACACGTAATTGTGTTCATGAGGAATCTGCACATGGACCAAGAGGCAGTTGTTTGAACAGAACATGGGAATACTGGATGGTTTAAAATTAAGAAAGGTGTACGACAGGGTTGTATTCTTTCACCATACATATTCAACATGTATGATTAGCAAATAATCTGAGAGGCTGGGTTCTATGAAGAAAAACCTGACATCAGGATTGGAGGAAGACTCATTAACAACCTGTTGTATGTAGACGATACAACCTTGCTTGCTGAAAGTGAAGAGGACTTAAAATATTTACTGATGAAGATCAAAGAGCACATTTGGTATGGATTAAATCTCAATGTGAAGAAAACAAGAATCCTCACCACGGAACCAATAAACAACATTCTTATCAATGGAGAAAAAATTGAAGTTGTCAAGGACTTCATTCTTCTTGGATCAACTATCAACACTCATAGAAGCAACAGTCAAGAAATCAAATGATGTACTGAATTAGGAAAATCTGCTGCACAAGACCTTTTTAAGGTGTTGAAAAGCAAAAATGTCAGCTTGAGGACTTAGGTGTGCCTGACCCAAGCCATGGCATTTTCGATAACTTCATATGCATGTGAAATTTGGACAGTAAATAAGGAAGACCATAGAAGAATTCATGCTTTTGAGTTATGGCATTGGAGAATATTGAAAATGTAATGGGCTGCCCATAAAACCAACAGATCTGTGTTGGAAGAAGTGCAGCCAGAGTGTTCCTTGGAGGCCAAGATGGCCAAACTTCATCTCTCATACTTTGAACATGTTGTCAGGAGGGACCAGTCATTGGAGAAGTATCTCATGTTTGGTAAGGTGGAGTGTCAGAGAAAAAGACGAAGAGCCCCAATGAGATGGATTAGCCAAGTGGCAGCATCGATGTACTCAAGTGTGGCAACAGTAATGAGGTTGGCCCAGGATCTGACAGAGTTTTGTTCTGCTGTGCATAAGGTCAGTATAAGTCGGCACCAACTCGATGGCACCTAATAACAACAACAAAATAGAGAAAAGCATGTACTCTAGTCTCCCTGTAAAGCATGTTGATTGGAAGGTTTTCTTATGTAGAACAGTTGGCTTTGTTTGTTCCCTAAGCTATTGATGAGCAAGTCATTGTCACAAAATGTCATATAATAATATATATTATTTTCTAAAAATGATTAAAAGAAAATCCAATTGGTATTCATTACTTGAGAATACACTGAAGGATTCAGAACTTTGAATCTTCTTATCAGCTTTCAGGTAGACTTACATGTAAACAATTGTCAATGTAAAATGTCTTTCGTGTGATTTAAAATATAAATATCAAATAACTGGTGCATGCTCAATGTGATGCAAATCTTTCAGATTCTTCCCTCCTGACCAAGTCAATCAATCCGTACTCAAATTTCTATTTTTCAGGAATGATGCAAGTTTGAATTTTTAGTTTTATTAGGAAATTACAAGGAGCAATGTGGTTCAATTGTCAAATTCATGTCTACTGGGGTTTGGATTCCTGGCTACTGTACCTCAAACACAACCAGGACTCACCTGTTAGTAGACTTATTTGAAAATAGGATACTGAATATGTTTCAGAGGACCTTCTAGACTAAGATGGACTAGGAAGAAAAGGCTGGTGAACTATTTCCAAAATACCAGTCAGTGAAACCTTGTGGATCACTGTGGTTCAATTCTGCTGTGCGTGGGTCTCCATAAGTCAAGGATAACTCAACGGCAACTAACAAGAGAGGAACTTCACAGCTAAATTGTACTTCGCCATGAATACGAGTTGAAAGAGCATCTGCAACATGAAACAAAACTCTTCCTAAACTTCCTGAGAAGTGAATGGAAATAAGAACCTTGAGCATAGGAGAAGAAAAATAAAATTTGAGAATCTGTATTAATCAGGATCATCAAATGTTTTCTGTAAATGGCTTGATAAACATTTTGGGCTTTGTAGACCACATGGTTTTCATCAGAAGTCAATCTATCTTCATAGTGTGAAAGCAGCCACAGACAATATATAAACAAATGAGCATGCCTGTGTTCCAACAAAACTTTATTTTGAAAAACAGACTTCTGGCTGGATTAGTCAGCAAGCCAGTTTGCATGACCCCTAAAAACTATTCTTTAGAAATTCAAATTTAGTCCCTTAGGAAATTGCATAGCAAATGCTTAAAAAACAAAAACAAACACGTAAGTTTTCATATGTATGTCAAAGACCAACAGAGATAAAAGAATGATAGCATTCATATAAGTAAGTATAAATATTCCCCTAACTCATTTTCTAATAATCACTTTTACTTGGTACCTTTAGTTCACAAGGCATAATGAATTGCTGAAGTCCACAAATCTGCTGTTCCTAATTAAGGCCCTCTCTTTTCAAAGAAATGAAAAAGATTAACAGTCAGAAAATTGCCTTGACAATAGGAACGTAAACAAAATCACACACCATGAATGTGCTATTTGTACACTATGCTATTCAACATTAACTATATTGTAGACATTTAAAATTGAACAGGTTGAAAGGAGGCAGTTATTAGATGACAGTTTTCAATTTATAGTCATGCTTAATTGTATCTTTTATGAAACTGATTAACTAATATAGATAGTAAATGGATTAAGAAAGGACAAATCTAAGGAATTTTCATTCACCACAATGGATTATCAGAATTGTGAGAAAGCTTAGAGAAAGTAATAGCTTTCAGAATTTCCAGTAGCAAATCTACTTATTGTATTTGAGTGACCTAAAATAATCTTTAAAAAAAAAGTAAGATTATGATTTAATCTGACAATCAAATATTTGTAATTTTTAACACAGTTTAATGACATTTAAAGCAACTGGATGATGATTTAAAGAGCTAAAAATAAAATTTCAAAGGACAACTCCAGAAGAAAAAGTAAAGAATTATAATGAAATGTGCAAAGACCTGCAGATAGAAAACCAAAAGGGAAGAACATACTCAGCACTTCTCAAGTTGAAGGACTTGAAAAAGAAAAAAAATTGAAGCCTCAATTTTTATGACTAAAAAATTCTATGGTCAAAATATTGAATGATGCCAGAAGTATCAAACAAAAATGAAGGATACATGAAGTTACTGTACCACAAAGAATTGGTTGATTCTCAACCATTTCAAGAGGTAGCATATGATCAAGAACCAATGATATTGAAGGAAGACATCCACACTGTATTGAAGGCACTGGCAAAAAACAAGGCTCCAAGATGATGGAATGCCAATTGAAATGTTTCAACACATTGATGTAGTGTTGGAAGCACTTACTTGTCTATGTCAAGAAATTTGGAAGACAGCTACCTGGCCAGTTGACAGAAGAGATCCATATTTATGCCCATTCCATAGAAAGGTGACCCAAGAGAATGTGGAAATTATTGAACAATGTCACTAACATCACACCCAAGTAAAATTTTGCTAAAAATATTCAAAAATGGTTGCAGCAGCACATCAACAGAGAGCTTCCAGAAATTCAACCCGGATTCAGATGAAGATGTGGAGTGAGGGACATCATTACTAACATTACATGGATCTTGGATACAAGCAGAGAAAACAAGATGTTTAGTTAGACTTTATTAACTATGCAAAAGCATTCGAATGTATGGATCATAACAAATTATGGATACCATCGCAAAGACTGGGTTTTCCAGAGCACTTTATTGTGCTCATGAGAAACCTATATATAGACCAAGAGGAGTTGTTCAAACAGAGTGGTTTAAAATCAGTAAAGGTGTATCCTTTCACCATACTTATTCAATCTGGATGCTAATCAAATAACCCCAGAAGATGGATTTTATGAAGAACATGGCAACAGGATTGGAGAAGGAATCATTAACAACCTATGATATGCAGATCAAGCAACCTTGTTTGCTGGAAATGAAGAGGATTTAATACTTAATGATGAAGATCAAAGACTACAGCCTTCACTATGCACCTCAGTATAAAGAAAATAAAAATACAACTGGGCTAAGAGATAGTATCATGATAAGTGAAGAAAAGATTGAAGTTGTCAAAGAGTTCATTTTGCTTGGATCCAATCAACACTAATAAAAGTTAAGAGTCAACAGAATGAATGACATATTTGTTTAGGCAAACGTGTTGCCAAAGACCTCAGTAAAGTGTTAAAGAACAAAGATATCACTTTGAGGACTAAAGTGTCTCTGACAGACTCAAGCTATGGTATTTTTAGTAGCTTCATATGAACATAAAAGATGGACACTGAATAAGGAAGATTGGAGAAGAACAGATGCATATGAATTTAGGTGTTGGTGAAGAATATTACAAGTATCATGGGCTGTCAGAAAAAATCAACAGATCTGTCTTGGAAGAAGTTCAGCCAGATTGTTCCTTAGAAGCCAGAAGACTGAGACTTTATTTCTTATACTTTGGGCATGTTGTCAGGAAGGCCAATCCCCCCTGAGAAGGACATGGTAGAGGGTCAGTGAAAAAGAGAAAGACCTCTAACGATTGACACAGTGACAGCAACAATGGGTTCAAACTGAAAGCAATTGTAAGGATGGTACAGGCCCATGTAGTGTTTCATTCTGTTGTACATCGGATCACTATGAGTTAGATTCTAACAACAGCAATATTTTTAACACAATGAATCACAGCAAAGATGGACTTGGATACAAGAATTATATGAGTTTCTTTGGTTAATCTTCAAAATGCACTGAAAACAACTGTTTAGAAGAATAATGTGAGTTTGCAGTCTTATCATGGCTATTTATAGTTTCAAACTAAATTCTGGGTCACCAAGGACCCCATATTTCTTCCAGAACTTTAGAGGATCACACAGTCCTAGATGGTGAGCCTGATGGCTAACGGAATGAAACAAAACATTTATCTGGGCCAAGTTGGTAGCAAACCAAGAACAAAAGATTGGTGGAATCCCATTTTTGCCATTAGTGGTCAAAAGTATTATGCAAATATTCAAACATTACTTCCAATGAAAGCATGGAAAGAGCTTTCTCTCATTTGGCTCGTTTGAGCTCAGCCAGGTCAGATGCCCAGTAGTGTCTGACGAGTCAGATGGTCCTACTTTCATGTCTTGCTCTAGATGGACTTCTAGGTCAGATGACAGGGATGTGAGGAAACAAACTGAGTCTTGCAAGAGTTAAACTAAGCAATTAATTCTTTCTAGTGTAAATCATTGCACATTTATGAAAATTGGAATTTTAAATAGTCAAATCAAACCTACCACCATTGAGTCAATTCTAATCCATAGTGACCATATAGAAAAGTAGAATTGCTCTACAGAGATTACAAGCCTGTAAATCTTTACAGCAGCAGACTGCCTCATCTTCTCCCTCCCTGAGACTTTCTGGTGGGCTCAAACTGCAAATTTCTCAGTTAGCTATTGAACAATCTAACCACTGCCCTACAGAGGTCCTTTTTAATCAGCCAGACACCAAAACTTCAATTAGATTTGTTATTGCTCTCCAGGATGAGTATATGAATGTGTGAGGTGGTAACTATATAAGTAATAATGACAAAAACTTGGGTTGGTGTGGGACTGTACGATAAGCACTGGAATGCTAGCTCCAAGGTTGGAGGTTCAAACCTGCCAGCTGCTTCTTGGAAACCTTATACAGGAATGCTATGAGTTGGAACTGAATAACAACAGCAGATCAAAGTGGAAATGTTCAAACAAGTTACCATGAATGGCAACTCTCTGTGCTTTTTCAGAGCAATAAAAGGCCTTTGGAGAAAAATGTTATACATAAGTATTGGGTACATTTCTGCTTCTCATTCGTGTAGCTCTGAATATTATAAAACCGATACAGTAAATATTAAAAAAAAAAAAAATGCAAACACTGCATAGAGTCTGACCATTAAGCAGTGTTTAACCAGCAAATGCTCAAAAGTTATCAATGACCCTGATTAGGAACATTTCAGTGGTTAAGGAAATTAGAAACTGACCTAATAGACAGTAATTACAAGGACTTTGCAAATTTTATTGTATAAGTAAATGTCTGGAAACTATGTACCAAAGTAGACCTAGGTAACCAGACTGATTAATTACTCTAAATGACACGCAAATTACATAATGGCATTATAATTATGTAATCATGCTCAATATATTTATGTCAATTATCTATGGAGTCAACCTTCATCAAGAAAAGCCTTGTGCTGATTCACTTTGCTGACTTTTCATTTTTTGCATTTGCTTAGCAAGAATACTCCTAAAACAGAATAATTTGTTTCCTAATTTTATCCTTTGACTTTACTGGCATTTGTTTCTCATTTTCCAATCTGAAATACAGCCAGCTATTTCTGTACAATAAAAACTTTGAATTATGGAACAAAATGGTTCTCTCCAAAGCTTCAGGCTGTAGATAACCCACCATCAGTTACCTTGCATGTTAAACTGGAAATAGGGAAGCATTCCAGATTACAAAAGATGCTTTAAAGCTCATTACAAAAAAAAAATCATGTAATTGAGGTCACAATCAAAGGCAAACTGATCCTTTCTTTTTAAATTGGCCATTAAAAACTACTATAGAGCCTTAAGTTTTGTTCTGAAAAATCAGAGGGTAAGAAAATTTCCAAAATCTGTGTGCAATGGCAGTGCTAAACAAACCCTTCTAAGGAAATCTAAGGAAACCTGGATAATGCACTGAACTGCAAGGTCTGTTTGAATTGCAAGACCAGCTGTTCAAGCTCACCAGTTACTCCTTGGAAACCCTATACAGGGTTGCTGAGTAAGAAGTGACTTGACAGCACTAAACAACAACAACAACATAGTCCCATTTTCAGAGTAGATGGGATGACATCCTCCTCAGAATATAATCATCACGATGTAAATTTGGTATGGTGCAGCAGATTTCTGGAAGGACATAACTACCTGGAACACATGAGTCATGTCCAACAGTTCAAGCCTACAAACACGATGAAGACTCTGGTATAATCCTGAGGGACATGGTTCACCCATAATAGATTTTAATAAACAAGAAACTGTTGCCTCCATGGTAGTCATCAGGAGACTCTAACCTGTAGTCCAGAGCCCAGGACACAAAGGGGAACTACAGGGACTGTAGCCAATAGGCAAGTTAACCATGTTCAGCAAACTGTTCTTCAAAAGTCACGTTGGGAGTTATTCCTCCTCTGAAGCATACGAATTAGTTGACGTTGCAAATAGACTTAAAAAACAAATTATTTAAGTCTGACATTCCTGAAAGATTTTCTCTTTGGCTGCCAATTTGATTTATCAATTTGAAAAAACTGAGGCAGTTTAAATGTAAGCATAGATACTAGTATTACCTTGTTTACAATAAAAAATACTAGACCACTGCTGTTTAATACCTTAACCACTAGCCACATGTGGCTATTTAGCACTTGATGTACTGAAGTTGTAAATTATACCTCATACTTTGAAAAATGTGTATAAAATTATGTAAAATACCACATTAATATTTTAACATTAAATACATGTGAATGAATAATTTAAATAATGAAGTTGAAATATATATGGCTACAATTAATCTCACTAGTTTTAAAGTAGTTAATAGAAAAATTTTAATTACCTTCATGGCTTGAATTGTATTAGATAGCACTCATTCTAGATTATAACATCTACATATTTTGATTTCTACCCTCTTCATATCTAGAGGACAAATGAATTCTTACAGTTTGGGAAAAAAATGGGATTCCAAATTCAACTTTTTAAATTGCAAAAATCATTCAAGATTATTCTTCTTTATAGTGGCATTGAAGGATAAACACTGGACTGCCAGTTGCTCTGTGGAAGAAAGATGAGGCTCTATGCTCCCATAAAGATTTATAAGCTCAGAAACCCTATATAGAGTAGTTAGGTTGAGTTGGAATCTACATGGTTTCAGTGGGGTTTTTTTTTTTTTTTTCATAATAAAATAGTCTAGTTTATGCTATATACCTGACTTTATCTCAAAACAAAAGCCAATAATATAATGTAACCAATAACTCTAAAATCTTAACGGTAGTTTATTACTCTTCATTTAAATTTCTTTGTGAGTATATTGGTATTACACAGAGGTTTGTCAAATTAGACTCTATCTGCAACAGTCTACCATTATTTGTCAAAGTAATCTTTGATAGATAATATAGTCTGTTTTAGCAAGCAATAAAAATGTTGGCTGTTCTTTTAAAAATGTAAGCATAATTTATCCTAACTTAGGTTATATGAAATCTTAGAAAATAATTTTTTAATAACTAATTTTTGTGAATCGATTTGGACTCCCCCTCTACCCCTCATTGAATTGTCTAAGTTATTATGTAGGCATTATCAGGACTTAATACTTAAAATATAATTCAAAATTTAAAACTCCCATTGATTTTTTTGAGATTGCAATTTACATATATATTTAAAGAATGAGCTTGCATACTCATATTTCAATGGGAAAATTCTAAAATATACATAGGCTCTAGCATTTGCAATGCTTGGGCAAATCAATACATTATTGGAATGATGCAATAACAACTGCCCTTGGAACAATATGGGATGGACTGTGAGGGATGATGTATTCTCATCTTCTAAGTAATTGAGACTTGCTAACAAGACTCCTTTCCATCCTTCCTCCTCTCCTCACATATATGGGATACTTACCATCGCTACAGAGAAACCTGTAAGAACCAGAAGTCCATGGCATTGTACTGCTTTTCCAGGTTTTTCAGGTTTTACTGTTTTTTTCATTGCTGGAAAATATTTGAGTTTTCCTTCTCTTATTGGTTTCCACATTACACAAGTTCCAGATTTTGCAGGTTTTACTATGTCTATTAAGTCTCATTGGGAAAATAATGCCAAGAAATAGACTTTTCACATGACAGTTATTTCCCCTGATTTTTAAGATGGGAAATCTTAATATTCAGCAAAGGTGCATTTTTGAAGATTAAAAATAGTGAGCTTTTTCTTAATAGCAAAAATGAAAATTCTGGAATAATTATAGGAATGGAGGAAGGAAGGAAAGAGATAAAAGGATAAGTATTCTATACTAGATAAGAAGAGATAAACAAAACAGAAAAAGCATCTTTCTCTAAACTCAAATGATTGGCCTCTTTAGGACTCTAGTCTTGCATGTCAGTGGCAGGCCCTTAAACCAAGGTAGATATGATGTTCGTGTTTTCTTTGTGAGAAGATAGCAGTAAAGGAAGATCTGTGCAAAATATCTACTGAGTTGCCATGTTGTTGTTGTTGTTAAATGCTGTCAAGTTGATTCCGACTCATAGACACCCTGTATAGGATTTCTGAGGAGTGGCTGGTGAGTTTGAACAACAACCTTGAGGTTCAAACGGACCTTGCAGTACAGTGCTTATCCTACAGTACCAAAGCAGGACTCCTGAGTTACCATCGCTTCTAGAAATCAGAGATTATATCTCATTTCTCAATGTAATCATTTTGAGGAAGAGCCCCAAAATTGTAAGATCTATCTCTCTTTTTTTAGATGTGGATTCTTATGTGACAGCCATTTTCACTATCATATATTGATCTTCAAAAATATATTTTTTTTAATTAAGGAAATTTATAAAAATGTGATACATAATTCATTTGTTAAAATTTCCATTTCAACTCAAAGTAGAAATAAATCTGGAACACTTGGAATCAGTGTGATTTTTCTAAGGGAAAATGTATTAATATTTACATAAAAGAAAAGTTAGATTTATTCTCAAAAACATCATAAAATATTAGGCTTAATGTTCTAGCTTCTCAAGAGTCTGACTTGAAATCTGTTTTTGCTGTAATTTTTTTTTTTTTTTTGGTGGTATTAAATTTTTAAAGGTAAATATGAAGTTGCATTGTTCTACATTTGTTTACATGGAAACTTTCAAACTTATGTTGTAAAACATGGGAATTTATATTTCAATTATGAAAAAAAAAAGATACACTAACTTTTCAGAAATATCTTTAGTTCATACACAGTTCATCTACATAACCATTAAAGGAAGTAAAAATGTTTTCTTATTCTAGTAAAGTCAATAATGATTATATAATGGAATGTTATTCCCACTGTTTTCAGATATTTTGGTACCAGCCTATGGAACGGATTTTAAAAAAATGTTTGTAACTTGGTCCTTATAGAATTTATCCACAAAAATGTTCCTGTTTATAAAGTTGTAAAAACACATGGATAAGTATAATTTTTGTCTCAAAAATGACATGAAACCAATCTTTCTTCTTTTGTCTAAGCCCGTCTTTTCTCCTCAGTGTATTTCCTCCTAAATTTTTTTTTTCATCACAAGTACATTTTATTGAAGAGTAAATGAAAGTACGCATATATTCCTCAATAATATTTGACTGTAAATATGAGGGAGTTCCAAAAAGTTCATAGAAAAATGGAATTTAAAGATAATGGAATTTTTCCACCAACTTTTTGAAGTCTCCTTTGATTTTCTACAAATGTAAAATGGCAAAATTTTATGAAAGAACATTTTTGTTCTTAATAAGCATCTATAAAGAAAGATAAACTAAGAAGGCATTTCCCACGTGAGTTTTAGAGCCATATGATTCATGACCCTTGAAAATATGCTGCAATTTCTTACCCTTGAGTGGAATGTGTTTTTGCTGCACCATTCAACTATAACCTATAACCATATCCTTATAAAAAGTTTGAACACAATAATGATGAAAAGTAAAATGTTGTGACTATCATAGGAACACATCTTATAGGACTACCAGGTAATACCAGACTTGTAGTCTAAAAGAATTACTGCCTTGTGAAGAAATCAAAGGATACAGAATGGCTAGGTTTTCAAAGAAGAAACACTTGGTTATTCTTTACTTCAAATGTATGCCACAGGTCTCTGAAACTGTCTGCATTTAAATGTGATGCTGTGTTTACTTGCAATTTCAAATTTAACTCATCAGTATTAGTTATCCATTACATGCCATAGAAGACACTATTATTTTCATAAAGCAGTCACATGCATTGAAGCTAGGATTACCAACTGGTATATATGTAGTTTTTTGCACCTCAAAAACAGAATCACTATAGTGAATATCATGCTTCCACATCTTCCTTGCTGAAGGACAAAGTTCATGAAATGCCAGGCTTGGCTTCCAGATCTGAAGGAAGACTTGTTAATCCTCTGGCAGGTTCACATCATATTGCTGAACTCCGAGTTCCAGATTAGGGTTTTCTTGACCTTCTTTAGGGACCGCTGCTGCCTCCACAGTCTTCAGCTTCTCCTCTATTAGATCTTCTGCTATTTCCGTCTCGGCCACCTTTATCTCATCATTCAGGGCTTTTGGCACCATCTTGGCAGCATTTAGATCTGCATCTTTAACTTCCTCTAAGTCCTGCTCCTTCATCAGCTCAGCCTCTGCCGCCTCAAATGCCACTTGTGCCTCGTCTTCTGGACCTTTTTCTCTTTCTGGAATGGCTCTGATATCCTGGTTGCCATCTTGGACTGAGGAGGGATCTTGGTTGGCCTTATGGCTCTCCTGGATGTTGCTGTGACTGCTGGCACTTCCCAACCGAGAGGAGGCCACCACAGCCTTCACTGCTGCCTGATAAGAAAGAGAAAAACATCAGGCATTACCTCCACTAAAGATCCTCAAAACAAAGATCAACCCCAAACAAATGGATTTTAGGAAGTTTGTTTTATAGACCGGTGCTCTCTCTTTCAAACTGCATTACTCCAAGATTGTTTATAGAATTATAAACTTGTGTGGGGAATGAAAGGAGTCCTTCTAAAAACCAGAATAGAAATAGGTCCTGGTGGGGTGCTGTAGGATAAACATTGGACTGCTAACTGCAAGACTAGAGGTTCAAACTTACCAACCACTCCTTGGAAACTGACTCAAGGGCACTTAACAACAACACGATCCAGCAATCTCATTAGGTATATATGTTGTTGTTACTGTGGTTGTATGCCATCAAGTTGGTTTGACTTGAAAAAGCCTCATCTTCTTCCTGCAGAGTGGTTGATGGATTCGAACTACTAACCATATGGTTAACAGCTCAACATATAACCCACTACACCACCAAGCCTCTTGGTATATATCGTAGAGACCTAAGACTAATGATATGAACAGACATATACACAAGAATTTTCATTGCTGCTTTATTCACAATAACAAATAAATAGCACTAACCAAACTGCCCATCAATGGATGAATGGATAAGCTAATTGTGTTAGGTACAACAATGGAATACTATGTAATCATAAATAATAATATGAGATCATGAACCATATTTTATCATGGATGGACCTACGGGGCATAATGTTAAGTGAAATAAGTCAAAACCCCTTGGACAAATACTGTATGGTCCCACTTTCATAAGATAAAATTATGCCCATATAGGCCTGCAACCACATATTTGTATTTACACATATCTGTAGGTATTTCTATCTATTCTCACCTATGTACGTACCTGTACCTACCTGTATACTAATATCCCTGTATTCATCTATATGTGCTCAAACACTCCTTATTACATTGGTTGTGCTATGATCATAACATTCACATTTAGTGTCTCTTTTCTAACTATCAAAATAAAATAAAATAAAATAAACAAGTTTTTACTACCTAAAACAGGTGTGGGAACCTTTTTTTTTCCCCCAAGGACCATTTGAATATTTATAATATCATTCACGGGTCATACAAATATATCATCATAAAAATTAGCCTGCTATATTTGCTCAAACATTTAATTAACTGATGGCACCTAACAACAACAACAACAATGTGATGACTGGGAGTCCTGGTGTGGTTCTGTGGGTTAATGCGTCAGACTGCAAAGCCGTTTGAACTGTAAGGTCGGTGGTTCAAGCTCACCAACTGCTGCTCGGAAACCTTATACAGGGTCGCTATGGGTCAGAACCAGTTCGAAGGCACTTCACAACAACAATGTGATGACTGGACTTCTGGTGTGGTGCTATGGATCAGCACGGTACTCCAAATTACAAGGTCGAATGTTCAAACCTACCAGCTCCTCCTTGTAAACCCTCCACAGAGTCACTGTGAGACAGAACTCACTCAATGGCACTTAACAACAACAACAACAACAACAACAACAATGTGATGGCTGGAACTGAGGTTGCCTTGGCAGGGCCAGACCAAATTATTTCTCAGGTTTTATATAGTCCTTGGGTCAGATGTTCCCACCTCTGAAGTAAAGCATATTTTTCCCTCCTTTTCTTCTCCCTGGCAACCACCAACGACCGTTGGTCTCTATATATACAAGGTATGTCCAAAAATATTGCTACTAGGGTTCTAGTTCATACATGCACAGGTTTATTCCAAACTAAATATGTTTAAATATGTTTCTGTAATGAGTGGATGGCTGCAGACAAATTCTCTCAGGAATAATACACTTGTCTTAACTTCATTAGGGGGCTTTCAAAAAAGGTCTAATACAAACAGTGGCTTTAAGAGTGTCTGCTGGGTCAGTTAAATTCAAGGCAGAGAGATTATTTCAAAAGGTTAGGATTCCAAAAAGGTAAACTTGATAGATTTTCTTGAAGGACAGGTTTTATTATAAGGAAGTTTTAAGATAATTGAAAATTACATTAAAATGGCCATTGAAAGTTGTGCTGAGGAGTTTTTTTTTCTTCGAGGGCAGCAAGGGCTGTCCTAGGAGAATTTCATTGGGATATCTTACCCTATCTACCTTACAGTGCTAATTTTTCCCCTTTAAACTTAATTTTGCTACCCAAACTAAAGACAAAATATTTAAAAGAAAAATGATTTGAGTTCCTTGAGGATACCAAAATTGCCATTTTGATGTGGTGTAAACCCAAATGCAGTATGGTTAGAGAGAAGGAGTTTTTAGAAATGTATAGACCTTGATGGAAGATATGTTCAGAAACAATCCTTCATGGTTTGATATTTAGTTTCATAAAGGTTTCTATGATTTTGTAGCAATACTTTTGACTTATCATCATATAGACCTAGATGGAGGATGTGTTGACAAACAATAGCTTCGTATTTTGATATTTTTTGTTTAATAATGAAGATTTCTATAACTTTATAACCATAACCATTTTCTAAGACACAATATGGGACACTCCACAGACATTGCCATACATCTTTGAAGATTGGTGTTATGGGTTTGAAATTTTAGGCCTGTAGTCTCATGGGATAACTCAATCATTTGACATAACATAATTCACAAAAATCATGATCTGCATCCTAGTGAAGTGATGGGGCAAACAGCCATCTAAGATACAACTATGGGTCTCTATTTATCTGTAGCAAAACAGTAAGAAGGTTACCAGAAGCTCAGAGAAGAAACAAGTAACTACCTCTTCAGAGACTAGATGAAATAGATGGTGCCCAGCTGCCACCACTGATTTTTCTGACTGGGGTTACAATAGATAGGAGAAAAATGTGGAGTGGAACACAAATTCTGAATTAAAAAAAAAAAAATTCTGACAAACTGGGACAGTAGAGAACCAAGTACTTCCTGAGACTATAGCCCTGAGACACTTTTAAACTTATAACCAAGCCTATCCCAAGATCACCATTTAGCAAAATAGCAGAGTTGTTGTTTGTTTGTTGTTAAGTGTCACTGAGTCGGTTCTGACCCATAGTGACCCTGCATAGGGTTTCCATGAGCTTGAACTGTCGACCTTTCAGTTCAAATGGCTTTGCAGTCTGGCGCATTACCACAGCGCCACACTAGGATTCCAAATAGCAGAATAGCACACATGAACTAAAAGATCTAAAGGAATTTCAAAATGTTTTTTAAAAAATTCCATGATCTTTTAGTTTTATTTTTTCATGAACTTTTTGAAGTCCCCATGTAATACCCATAAGATTAGAGCTCAACTTAAAAACCATCAATAAGAGATTAAAAAAAAGTTAACAAATATTCAAAAGCAAAAATGAGAAGATAAGGGCACAAAGAACTAATACTGGAAAGGGAATAAATAGAACACAAAGAGAAAGTGACATATTGTGGTAAATGTAGTTAATGTCACTGAATAATATCTGTGGAAATTGTCAAATGAAATCCTAACTTGCTATGCAAACTTTAACCAAAAACTCAGCAAAACACTATTTTAAAAAAGGAAGAAGAAATAAAGAAAAGACAGAAAGAAGCCCTGGTGGCGAAGTGGTTAAATGCTGAGTTGCTAATTGAAAAGTTGGCAGTTCAAACTCATCAGTCACTTTGTGGGAGAAAGATGTGGTCGTCTGCTTTCATAAAGATGTACAACCATAGAAACCCCATGGGGTACTTTATTCTGTACTATAGGGTTGGAGTCCTGGTGTGGCGCTGTGGGCTAATGCGTCAGACTGCAAAGCCGTTTTAAACTTCAAAGTTGGTGGTTCAAGCTCACCAGCTGCTCCTCAGAAACTTTATACAGGGTCACTATGGATCGGAGTCGACTCGACGGCACTTAACAACAACAACAACAACAATATAGGGTTGTTATGAGTCAGAACTGACTTGAGCAATAGGAATAGGTTTTTGAAAATGAATAGCAAACTCTTTCTAATAACAAATTATTGTATTTAATTACCTGACTAATTGAAGGCCTGAGTATGTGTGTTTTCCCAAGGATTAAGACTTTTCAAAAAATTTAGACTACCTGTTGCAGAGTATTAATTTCATGGAACACTAGTTCCATGAATGGTGATAAATATCCTGGGCATATAATAATTCCATGGTCAAATTATTTTTTAAAAATCCTTAGTGAAATCAAGTTTATTTAATCCAGGGATACTGTTGTTGTTATCAAATGTTGTTGAGCTGGTTCCAACTCAGAGCGACCCTGTATAGGGTTTCTGAGGAGTGG
>NW_006408929.1:1117656-1128729 GCF_000296735.1 Chrysochloris asiatica | reverse complement strand
ACAGGGTATGGAATAGACACAGGATAGTTTGGTGCTGGGGGTGTAATACACTAGAAGGGGAAGGGGAAAGGAAAAGTAGGGCAGATGGGAGAAGAGCTAGGCAGGTTTATATGAGCTAAATGGGACAGAGGCAAATAACGATCTAAGCACAAACGTGGAGCAACAGGGCTCATGGATAGAAAGATTGAGGCATGGTTTGAATGGGTAAAAGTGGGGAAATGATGTTAAGATGCTTGGCTGTCTGTTGAATCTTGGTTCCCCTTGCCTACTATTGTAAAATAGACACTTGAAGGGGGAGAGAGTGGAATAGCCAGAAACATCACCAGAGAAAGCTTGTAAGTCATCTTCATCCTATAACTGTTTGGAATATCTAAAATGGGGCTAGAACTTGCCCAGTGAAGGAGGCTCTCTGCAGAGCCTTTGCATTGCACAAGACCATAGATGGAATCCTGATCCTTATCCAGAAACTTCTGAGGTGGGACATTCCCACATGAAAGGGCAAGCAGACCAGTCTGGAGCAGCTAGAAGAATAGAAGATATTTCTTGAAAGAAAGACCAGCAGAAAACAAACAAACATACAAACAAACAATAACAGCAGTCCAATTGACTCCTACAAGAACAAGCAAATTACTCCCCAGGGAACCATCAAGGCAAGTGGTCAGGTCCCCTCAAGGCAAACCCCCTTCCAAGACTGAAACTCAAATGGAATACACTAACAGGCATATGGTCCTGCTGCTGCCCACGTTGGTCACAGATAAGGGGAAGGAGGGATAAACAGCAATGAAGTTGTGAACTAAGTCCAACCACATTCAATAGACTCATGTTAACCTGGATTGAGACCTGGTTAACCAGCAGTATGACGAGACCTGGGGACTCTTGGGCCCAGGGCCAGGGACATGGCCCCAGAGGACTAGAACTGAGTGTGAAGCATCCAGCTGATACAAAGTGAGGGGGGATATACAAGAACACGCATACTTACAGATAGTGCCCACTTGACCTGGCATCAATGGTTGGATGATCAGAACATGATTAGAGGAAGAAAGAAGAAGTAAAAAAAAGAAGTAACCCACTATAAGTGGATGATCTTGACCTATGCTTGTGGATGCAGTATGACAAAGGAGCAGACAAATCTCTACAGTGAGGTTCATTCCCACCCCCTTGGTACACAGGGTCAACATGGAGGGGGAACTTAGACATTGGCTACCCAAAATGAGGGGACTACAAAGGCAAGAAGTGACCAGTTTATAAGCTTTCAATAGGGAACCTAGCTCCAGAGGATACAAGTAAAGGTAGAACCTCCACTAAATTGTTTCCAACTTGTCTGGATGAAGTTGATAAAAGGTGATGGGGAAAGGACTCCTGTGGTTCAATAGGGAATGATTGCTATCAGGTCTGACAGTGAGTGTTGGAAAGGTAAATGTAAATGTTTGGTAACAAAAGGAGGGGAGTGGCTGATTCTACAGTCCAGGAGTGGAGATCCCTGGAACCATCAAGGGAGAAAAGCTAAGTGTGAGAGTGTCCAGAGAGGCAGTGACACTAGGGGTGGAGGCAGAGGCAATGACATGAACAGAAGGAGCGGCTTCTGGACTCAGGGAGGGAGAGGGGTTGTGGACTCAGGGAGGGAGAACGGTTGTGTGCTGACAGCCAGAGGGCAGGTGTGTGGGGTGTACCCTTTGGGTGCTTGATGATGCATGCAGGGGATTGTGATCATTGCAATGAAACAAAGTATAATAGGATGAATGTAAAGATAATGTTCACCCATGTAAACTAACACATAATTCCCAATTAAAACTTTAAAAAAATATATAGACATTCCTACACAAACAATTGTCTTTCAGTAAGTGTAGAGACTCCCTCATTTACAAAATGTGGGAGAACCATTTAGTTATTCTGGCAAGTTTTCCTCTTAAAAGATAGAAGCAAAACTGGGACAGTTCTTGAAGGGATTAGGCCAAGAATGTGCTACAGATAAAATACACTAGCCTGTTACTTTGGCAAATATTCCTCTTAACCAAATACTAAGGCTTTAAATTGATACAGTCAAGGGAAAATTAGGCCTGACAATCCCTAACACTACACATATTTACACTCTCTCCCCTGCATACCTCTGTGTGACTTTGGGAAAGTTGTAGAAACTCTTTGGCTCCTAGTTTCTTTATCTTTAAAATGAATAAAACACCTTCCTTAAGTAGGTTGTTATGAGGACTAAAATTAGAGAATGTAAGGGTAATGTAAGTAACTCTCTTGACTTACAGTAATAAATAAAACCAACATAATTACAAAAAAAACAAACCAACCAAGAATTTAAAACATTGTTTCTCAATTTTCATACACTCAGATGGAAGACAACTAACTCTTCTTCCAATTTCCTGAATAATGCTGGTCACACAGTTCAGCCTTAATTAGACAGGAAGCATCAATAATCTGTTTATTTGGTCATAAGTAAATCTCAATTTACAGCACATTTCCTTTTGCTAACAATGGTTCTCTCATGAGAGGATAAAAATCAGTAAGTGGCTTTATACCAAGCATTGACAGGCTTTCAAAGCAGGATTCTCCCTGGTGTGATAGTAGAAGAATAACAACTTTAGATGGTTATTCATGGTGGGACTATTATTGATAGCTCAAAAGAAGAGCGAAAGCTCTTTTGCTCTCTTTTCAGAAACCAAAACCAAAGCCTATGCCATCTTACCTTAAGCTTACGCCGGGCATTGAATTCTTGGAGCTTCTTTTGCGCAGTATCCATGTGTACAAAATTGGCTGCTTTGCCAGTGACCCATGGGTGCTGGAGAGCTTGAAAGGTAGTCAACCGTTTCTTAGGATCCAAAACAATTAATTTTCTGACCTGAAATAACAAAGAATCATAGACTTCTTTAGGGAGATTTTTATAGTAACTTGGATTTGTCTCCCAGCTGTGAACTTCCAGGTCTTGTTCTGTTTCCCTAGTGGTACCACAGATAGACATTTGGGAAAGAAAAAAAAAATTTTTTTTAGCCCCCTCAGCAGTCACTGTAAGTAGGAATGGTTTCAGGTAACTTTAGTAGCTTAGGGAATCTGGGAAGAAACTGGCGTGTGTCACTAGACTCCAAAGTAGCAAACTGATTCTCCACTGTGGTCAGAGAAATCAGTCTGACTTGCTTGTGGATTACAAGTTCTTTGAAGGTAGATCCAACATCTGAATAATTAATTCTAGGCTGTAGTTTGTAATTGCCTAGAATTCAGGACTTAAAATATTTCTGAATGGTGATGGAATCATCCATGCATCGACCATTCTTTCTGTGAGGATTAAATGGCACAAGAAAAAGGCCAGGTATGTAGTCCCTATGGGATAAGATTTCATGATTCTCGATTTGGTATAATACAGAGACTATATGGAGTCAGGAAAATGATTGAGCCTTGGTGATGCCTCTTATTACTTTTATAATTCTGTTGCTGATGTGCCATCAACTTAGTTCCAACTCATAGTGGCCCTCCATAGGGTTTCAGAGGAGTGGCTAATGGGTTTGAAAAGCTGACCTTTTGGTTAACAGTCCAGTGCTTATCCTATAGTGCCACACCAAGACTTTGTAAGTCTACATAAAGGCATATATGAGTTGAGTGCCCCAGGCTTACATTACTTGCATTTGAATTCCTGTGTAAATAAATCCTTATAAGTACATGATTTAAAACCAAACAAACATGCAATTCTTTCAATAACTTTGGTGGTGGTTATGTGCCAAGGAGGAGTTGGTTCTGACTCATAGCGACCCTGTACAGGGTTTCCAAGGCTGTAAATCTTTACGGGAGCAGAAAGCCTCATCTTTCTCCCACGAAGCAGCTGGTAGTTATGAACTGCTGCCTTGAGGTTTGCAGCCCGATTCATAACCACTACACTACCGGAGCTCCTTTTTCAATAACCTTACCAATGTTGAATTCACAAATGTGGAATGAAAGGAAGTTCAGAGAAGCTGCTGATTTGTTCACGGTCAGAAAACTTGTAATTGGTGACGACAGTATTCCAACTAACATCTATTTTACATTAAAGCTACTACATTAAGGTGGCTCCCAAGGTAGGCAACATCTCTGGGTTCCAGTTTGCCCATGTACAAAATGAGAGGCTTTGGGCTTTTCATGCTTTAAGGTCTAAAGTCTCTTCTGACTCTGTTGTTGCTGTTGCTAACTGCTGTTAAATTGGTTCCGACTCATAGTGACCCTGTCTAGGGTTTCCAAGAAGCAGCTGGTGAGTTTGAACTGTCAACCTTGTAGTTCAAACCAACTTTGAAGTCTAGTACTTAACCTACAGAGCCATATCAGGACTCCTCTTCTGACTCTCAGAATCTAAAAAGAACTGAACGTAGGCTAACAAAATTAGGTAAGTCAAATGAGGATTAAATTCATCTGGTCATCATTTCATTTTCTTCCTGTAATAATTTCAAAGGAATATGGTGGAGTAGAGACTCTATGTTTGCAGAGGACAGATATGTATGACTGCTTAGATTTAATATCGGAGAGAAGGTATAGAAAGGTAAGGATGGTTAAGAGAAAGAATGCATGCCATTAAATAAAAACTGGATGATAGTCACAGTTATCATCTGTTTAAAATGTATAAGAGTAATTCTATATAAATAATATTCATACCTATCCTTATAACATACCTATCCTTTTAACATTTGTGATAATTAGGCACGTTCTTCCTATTTTTCAATCATTATTCTCCTCTTTCACATCATTAACAACCCTTTCTCAAGAAAAATACAAAGAATTTGTGGAGAGTTAATATGTGCCCCCAACTTTCATTGTTGTTAAGTGCCATCAAGTCGGTTCTGACTGATCGTGACCCAATATAGAGTTTTAAAGGAGCAGCTGGTGAGCTTGAACTGCCAACCTTGTGGTTTAAACCAACCTTGCAGTCCAGTGCATTAACCTGCAGCACCACACCAGAATTCCACATGTACTTTTTAATCTTAACAATTGAAAATTGATCAACTAGATTGGAAGGAAATGTGCTGAAGGTCAGAAAGATTCGGTGACTTTATTGGATTATAAACCCCTGCAGTATCAGAGTCCCCCTCTCGGCAGCATGGCATGTAGTCTCTGCTGAGAAAATACCAAATATACTCCTTCAAAGATTTCTCTCATTCTGAAGTTTTATAAATTTATTAACCATTTTTTGTTAGGTGCCATAGAGTTGGTACGGACTCATGGTGACCCTATGCACAACGGAACAAAACACTGTCTGGTCCTGGGTCAACCTCACAATTGTTGCCATGCTTGAGCCCATTGATTTTTTTTTTTTTTTAATGTTTTATTGTGAATTATGTGATAGTTTACATGGGAGAACATTAGTTTTACATTCATTCTATCTTATATTGTCTCATTGCCATGGTTACAATCCCCTCCATGCAATCCTTCCCCCGTACCCCCCAGGTTTTCAGCACACAGAAGCTCTCCCTCTCTGGATCTAAAGTCTCCAGCTGCTCCATTGCTCCATGTCATCATCTCTGGCTCCATTTCAGGCATCACTGCTTCTCTGGGTAGGGTCCCGCTCTCTGCTCTTCTCCCTTGATGGTCCTAGGGACCTCCGCTCCTAGACTGAAAAGTTAATCACGCCCCTCCTTGCTATAAAACATCTACCTTTACATTTCCGACCCTCACAAACAGTCCTGATACCAATTATTCACTATTGTATCACAAGAGACCCGTCTGTATTTCATTGCATCAGCTCCGCCTAGTCAGATTGAATACTACTCACTGGAGATTCTACCTTCCTCCAGGCCCTCTGGATCTAGGTTCCCTCTTGAAAGCTTGTAAGCCTTTGTAGCCCCCCCACCCCCATTTGGTGTAGCCAATGTCCAAGTTGCCCATCCTGTCTACTCTGTGTGTGAAGGGGGTGGGAATGATTCTTGCTGTTAGGACTTGTTCCTTCTTTTGAGCTACTGCTTCCATAGGTGTAGGTCAAGTTCATCAAATTGTATGAGAATACTTTTTTTTTTTTTTTCTCCTCTTCTTTTTACTTCTGGTTGAGCTCTGATCATCCAGTCACTGAAGCCAGGATAAGTGGGTATTATCTGCAAGTGTGGGTGTTCTTATGCATATGCCCTCTCTTCTTATCAGCTGGACGCTTCACTCTCCACTCTAGTCCTCTGTGGCTATGTCACTGACTCTGTGCCCAAGAGTCCCCAGGTCTTGCCACACTGCTGGCTAACCAAGTCTTCACCCGGGTTCACAGAAGTCTATTGAACATTGTAGGGCTTAGCTCACTGCTTCAGTGCTGTTTTTCCCTCACTTCCCCTTATCGGTATCGAGCGTGAGCCCATTGATTTTTACTATGGATTTACTATGATTTAATTTTTTACTATGGATAAAAAGACTAAATAAGTAAAATTATTGAGTTACTTGACACTAGCTACTTAAGATGCATAATGTCACTTAATTCTTGCAATAACCTAGAGGCAGGTACTATTACCATTCTAAGTGGGGAAATTAAATATTGAGATGTTTCAAGCCCTGGGTCCTACTTTTAGGTGTAAAAAAAGGTAGGAGTTGAAATCAAGTGTTTGAGACTTTAAGTAAGCATCCATGGTCTTGTCACTGACTCATTGTTTTATTCAGTAAACATTTATTGAGCCTATAAATCTGTATTAGTAGTACAGTGGATTATGAGCGCTGCTAACTGCAAAGTCAGCAGTTTGAATCTACCAGTTGCTCTGCAGGAGAAAAATGAGACTTTTTGTTCCATTAAAGATTTACAGTAGGTTGACATGAGTCAGAACCAACTCAACGTCACAGAACCACCACCATATATCTGTATGGTACTAATTTCCAGGAACAAATATCTTGTCCTCTCCAAGAGATCTCAAACTATGTAAGTAAGAAAACATTAAAATCATTATACGGAAGTCCAGGGAGCAAAGATGAATATGGTGTAAGAAACTAACAAATTGTGGGAGGGAGGGATTAAGGAAAGGGCAGGCTAAATGCCTTCCAGAGGAGTGTGTGTGTGTGTGTCCATATGTGTGATGTAATGGTGGAGGGAGAAAGAAAATAAGAAGGGCAGGACATGACCAAACACAGGAAATAGCAATAGTCGACATTCAGAGCTGCACTGATGAGGAACTGAAAGTCTGGTGGACTAGGCTGGAGCGAAGGGGGATCAAAGAAGAGTGATACAAAATCAGTATTGGCAACAGATAGGCTGTGACATGTAGGTCTTTTTATGGATTTTAGACTCTATCTTAAGAGCCTTGAAACAGAAGAGTGGCATGATTTATGTTATTTATGCCATCTTTCTGAATTCTGTGAGGGGAATGTATTTGAGAAGGGCAGGAAAATGGGCAAGGAGGTCAGACAAGAGGTTGTTGCAGTATTCCAGGTAGGAGAGGACAGTGGCTAGGATTTTGACAGTAGGGATGGTTGTGAAAAGAAGTAGACAGATTCAAGAGATGTTTACAGGTGAGGAGTCTGATTTGAGAGGAATTGAGATGACACATCCACATATCACACATACTGGCACTCCACCAAATCATATAGGGAAGTGTTGGACCCTACCAGATATGTTCAACAAAAGAACACATGATAAAGAGGAAAAGAGTACTGGAAACCTGGATTGTTACCCTTAAGGTCTCTCTTCTGGGAGGCTGAGTGACCTCAGACTCATTCATCTTTCTGTGTCTTGTCACACTCATCTTTTTAAAATGATGGAAAGACTAGATGACTCGGAAAGTTAACCTTCTATTGTTCAAAAGTCAATTTCTGTGTAAATTTTCTCTAGACAATTCATGTCAAATGTTTCAATCTCTTGCTACCAAAATGACCCCGGTCTGACTCAGTGTGTCACAATAGAACTATGCTCTAGGGGGTTTTCAATATCTGTGATTTCTCAGTAGAATGCAAGGGCTTTCTTCTAAAATGCCTTTGGGTGGATTCAAACTACCAATCTTATAGTTAGTAGCCTCATGCTTAACCATTTATACCACTCAGGGGCTCTATGCTAGCATCAAGCATTATCTACTTTATTTTAAAACAGGTGAACCACCTTCTACAATGTATGTTTCCTAAATGCAAAGTAATGTCAACATAATCTTAAACAAAAAGCAATGAAACAATAATTTTTACTTTACAGTATTGTTGTTGTTGGCATCGAGTTGGCATCATCTCATAGTGGCCCTGTACACAATGAAACACTGCCCGGTCCTGAGCCGACCTCACAATTGTTGCTACCCTTGAGATCATTTCTGCTGCCACTGTGCCAATCCATCACACTGGGGTCTTTCTCTTTTTCTCTAACCTTCCACTTTGCCAAACTTGATGTCCTTCTCCAAGGATTAATCCCTCCTGATAATACATCTGAAGTATGAAAGAGAAAATCTGGCCATCCTGGCTTCCAAGGAGCATTTGGGCTGTACTTCTTCCAACGCCACATTTGTTGTTCTTTTGGCAGTCTGCGGTACTTTTAATATTCTTCTCTACCACTATAGCTCAAATGCATCAATTCTTCCAAGATTTTCTTTATTCACTGTCCAGCTTTCACAGGTGCATGAGGTTACTGAAAATACCATGACTTGGGTCAGGTGCACCTTAATCCTAAAACTGACATTTTTGCTCTTGGACACTTTAAATCATGCAGCAGATTTGCCTAATGCAATTTGATTTCTTGACTGCTGTTTCCATAAGTCTTAAAGGTTGATCTGAGCATAATGAAGTCTTTGACAACTTTCAATCTTTTCTCCTTTTATATGGATGTTATTTATTGGTCCAATGGTGAAGACTTTTGTTTTCGTTATATTGAGCTGCAACGCATACCGAAGGCTGTGGTCTTTGATCTTCATCAGTAAGAATTTAAGATTTTAAGTCCTCATTGCTTTCAGTATTAGTACTGCAGAGAAATTTATTTATAATGCCAGTGATGCATGATGGGACTTGTGTTAATATTAGTATTTTCTTAAGTTTTGTGTTTTTCAGGAAGCAGTGTCATTTTATTTAAAGTATACATGAATCTAGGTATAGCAATCAATATTAAAATAGAATTCTGTATAAATTATGCTTAGATTTATACAGCACTACTGGTTTGGCGCTGTGGGCTAATGCGTCAGACTGCAAAGTCATTTGAACTGCAAAGTCGGTTGTTCAAACTCACCAGCTGCTCCTTGGAAACCCTATACAGGATCGCTATGGGTTAGAATCGACTCGATGGCACTTAACAACAACAACAACTCTGGCATGGCACTGTTGGCTAATGCGCTGGACTGCAAAGTCTGCTTGAACCAGAAAACCGGCAGTTCAAGTTCACCAACTGCTCCTCGGAAACCCTATACAGAGTTGCTATGAGTTGGAACTGACTCTGCAGCACTTAACAATGGCAACAATAACAACTTTCTTAATAAGTAAGCCTTTGTATTATGCAGGCAGCAAAAATTCATTAATACAATGTAATTTTCCATTTGTGATATTTCAGTTGAGTTCAGACATAGATCTATGTTTCATCTATAAAGAAATAGCAGTGGTATGTATTGCTATTAAAATACTTTAAAATTAAAAAGAAATAAGACATTAAGGCAAAAGGGAATATAAATGATTTTAAAGGGCATTACTTACTAATTAATTCAAAAGGGGTATAAGGGATTTGATTTCATTTGTTTCCATTTGCCACACTTACCAAGTCCTTGGCATTTAAAGACACTTCATCCCACCAGGGGGAGATAAAGTAATATTCGCAATTGAGAATTCTTCTGAACATGAACTGATCTCCTCTTTCATCATAAAAAGGTTCAAATCCACAAAGTCTAGAGGGACAAAATATAGGAAATAAGATATTTTGTAAAGCCTAAGTATATTTTAACAAATTTCTGCAGAATATCAAGGCTGTCTTTTTCCAGAGCAAGTATATAATTATCTTGTTACATTTCATTTTTAATTATGTAAACACACAATCATGTCTTCAAGAAATAAGAACAGAAACAAAAGCAAATAAGGATGTCTACAAAGAGTTGTTATAATAGTAATAATTATGACACAAAAATAATAGCTTGCATTATAATTTACACTGTACACAGAACTTTACATAACAGAGACAGAGAAAGAGATACTCAATTTATTTTTTTAAAAAGTTCGAGTATATTATAAATAAATACTCCTAGTGTGGTGCTGTAGGATCAGCACTGGACTGCAAACCACAAGGTCAGCAGTTCAAATCTACCTGCTGCTCCTTAGAATCCCTATACAGGGTCACTATGAGTTGGAATTGACTCGAAGGCACTTTACAACAAAAATAACAATAATACTTATAAATAAGGAGTCTTAGTGTGGTGCTGTAGGATAAGTACTGGGCCTCAAGGTCAGTTTGAACCATAAGGTTGGTGGCTCAAATTTACCAGCTGCTCCTTTGAAAACACTATATAGGATCGTTATAAGTTGGAACTGACTCAATGGCATTGGACAACAACAATTATAATGAAAGAGATTAAGAAGTGGAGAGAAAAGCCTTTTCACTCATTTTCATTCAGCTCTATTTACTGAATTCCACCATAAGAAAGGTGTGAAACATCATAGTTATTTCCATCCCATCCCATGCTTTTTGAGTGAACAAAGACAGGAGCTAAAAACTTCTAACAGGGAATGACTTCAGAAATGTCTTAAAATAGTCTTAAAACACAGTCAGAGATTAGTAATCCAGAATCACTTCATTCCTGAATGTGACACTCACTTTGCTATACCTTAGAGACACTCTGGAGTCTTGGTGTGGTGCTTCAGGATAAGTGCTGGATTGTTAACCATAAGATTGGTTGTTCAACACCCCCAGCTGCTCCTCATAAATCCTATACAGAGTCACTATGAGTCAGAACCAATTTGACAGCACTTAACAACAGATACATTCTATTGTTTACCTTCATCTTCTAGTAAAGGTTAACATAAAAAGTGAAGGGAAAACAAAGGAGTAAAGAAATAGGGAATCATCCTTGGAATCCTAAAGAGAACAAATTTAAGTTGTTGGTCTAGGGCCACTTTGCAGATTTTCAGAAGATCTCAACTAACTAGAGACTGAAAAGAAACTTAAAAAAAAAAAAAAAAAAAGTCCCTGCCAGGGCATGTGCTGAG
>NW_006408929.1:1114314-1117556 GCF_000296735.1 Chrysochloris asiatica | reverse complement strand
GTATGGTATTTGGCAAAAACAAAAACAAAAACAAAAACAGACCAAAAATATGAGAAAAGGAGTGTGGGAAGGAAGGGAGGAAGGGAAGGAAAGACAGAGGAGTATCTGAAAGAAATTCTCTAAACTAAGTTCATGCAGAGCAAGAAAAGTTTAAGTGCATCCCAATATGGTGGGTTTCTAGGAAGAAGTCATTTCTCATGTCCCTTTCACTGAATGCCTCACTGGGACAGTCTTCATCTCTTCTTAGTATTCTGGAGCCAGCCAGAAAATGACTAGGCTCAGAGTACTACAGTTTAGCTCAAATCCTACTCTAACGATCTTTTGAGAGAATCCAGCTCCCGGCCTACTTTTGGATGTGAAGAAATGGGGAGTTAATCTTCATATCTTGACAAGGAATATACCCTTGCCCAGAACTCTACCCTCCCCAATACTAGAAATTATGGTGTATGGTTGGGTGATCACAGGGAAATTAGTCAATTTTCCAAATTTAGTATATGGAGCTCTTCACATTTTTCCTTCTGAAAAGTTAAACAAAGCACAATACAGAAAGAGAATGCTTTCTCTTATACCTCAGTCAGGTCAGCAATGTTGTGTTTTGGTAACAGAAGTACAAAGTTTATGTTATGTCAGCCAAAAATGACAAAAATAGGTGAAATGAAATGCAGAGTAGCAAACTCACATGTACATACTCAAGTATCCTTTAGAAATAAAGTATTTCAATGCTTACAATGATAGTTTAAGAAGATATTGGGAATATACAGGCTTGAAATGTGCTTATACAATACAGTGTAGTTCTAAGCCTTTGGGTAGAACAGTAGTGTTGAGAGCAGAAAGCGAAGAGTTTGAATCTCTACCCCTTCCTGATTCTGACATGTTCATTGCAGTGGTCACAAGTAACAGAATGACAAAAGAACAAATTCTTTCCCCAGTGTAAAAAAAAAGTGATCTCATATAGAAACAGAAGAAAATCCATGATGTAGTCTTCATTCTTGTTGTTGTTAAGTGCTGGTGAGTTGGTTCTGACTCATACTGACCTGGACAGGGTTTTCGAGGAGCAGTTAGTAGGATTGAACCACCAACCTTGTGGTTAGTAATTCAGTGCTTATCTACAGTGCCACATCAGCACTCCATGATGTGGAATTAGGGATTCATTTCACTGAATTAAGCACTTACTGTGACAAGCAGAAATTAGGATCTAAGAGGCATAATCCTGCAGCTTTTGGCTGTGGGGACATAAGATTTAGGGTAAAAGTTAAAGGGACCAGAATTCCTGGCAGAAGCAACAGAATGACCCTCATTTTCAGTCTAAAGAATCACAAGAAATAGCAAGGCCATACCTCAACAATAAGAGAGCAAACAAAGGTCCCTACACTGAGGGTAAGAATCGAAATTCTATCCATAGCTTTATTCAAGAATAAGCTGTAGAGTTTATGTACATACTGACAAGTGGGTATAAAACAGGTATTCAATATTTGAAGGATGATAGAAAAGATTTGACTGAGGTTTATAATATAGCTTCATTGTAACATTTAGTTGCTCAAGCAGAATCTATTAAAAACTGAACCCTTGGTCCCGATGCTTCACTTTGTTACGTCTGTACTCTGTTCCATTTGTCTCCAAGCCACCAGGTATGAACCAGGCATCTGGAAGTGATAATCACTGGGTATACATCAAAGCTAACCTGCTACAACGAAAAGATATGCAATCCACAAACTTCAACTTTTCTGAGACCTGAAGAATTAGATGGTATCTGACTATTATTACAGATTGTTCTTATCAGGACCACAGTGATGGGCTCTGATATAATGGGAGAAATGTATAGAACACAACTTCAAATTCCTAACAAAACAAAAATAATAACACAACAACAATAATAAAAACTAGACCTATTGGACTGGTTGAAACTGAGGACTCCCTAACACAACCGAAACTAAACCGAGTTCACTTTGTAGCTAAATAACAAATTGGCTCACAAAATAATGACCCATAAGTACTGTGGTTTGTTTTTTTTTTAATGGTTGCTTGTTAAATTTATTTGTCTTGGCTACTGACCAAGGAGAACTTCATTTTCTAACTTTCTTGGTTGGTGGTGCTACTATAATTCCATTGCTAGGGTTGGTATGGTGAGTTAAGCATTGGCTGCAAATTGGAAGGTTGGTGATTCAGAACCACTAGCTACTCCATGGGTGATGGATCTACAGCTTCAGAAACTTTAGGAAGCAGTTCTACTATGTATACAGGGTTTCTATGAATAGTAGTGGTGGTGATGTTGATGGTAGTTATGTGCCGTGGAGTAGGTTCCGATTCATAGCAACCTTGTACAGCATTTCTGAGGCTGTAAATCTTTACGGGAGCAGAAAGTATCATTTTTCTCCCATGGAACAGCTGGTAGTTTCAAACTGCTGACCTTCAAGTTAGCAGCCCGATTCATAACCACTACACTAACAGAGCTCTTTGTAGAAGTAGTAGTAGGTCATATTCTCTAGACACTACAAATTCTAATATCATTACCTTTTTAAAAAGCTCTTTCTTTTTCATTCTCCAAGATCTCTGAAGATTTGACTACTGTGGGTTCTGTGAACTGAACATGTAAAGCCGAGTTCTAGTCTGATTGGCTTCTTCACGTTCAGCTCTTACACTTTAGTGAGCACTTATCACTGTACGCTCAGGCTTTGTTCTGAGTCCTTGAATCTGAGCACTAAGCCCTCCACTCTCATAGATTAAAATTAAGTAGATAAACGGCAAGCCAACCTACTTGTTTTCAATTGACCTCTTGAATTCATTGATATATGCTTGTAGTTGTTCTATAGTAATCTTCCTTCTCAGATGCTTTTCTGTTACTTTTGTTTCTTTTTCTCCTTATCATCTGTAATTCTATATATCTTTGGCAAATTTCCTGAAATGTTCTGTTTATTATTACACAGGAGTTCAGAAATGAAAATGGAGACACCAAAGAATGAAGATTTAAACCATTTTCTCCCAGAGTAATTTGTGCAGAGTACTAAATACAAGGTCCTTCAAAATTTAACAAAATTATGGTATCAAAACACTATACAATGCAGTTGAGAAAAAGAATGAAGAAGTCAGGAAAGTGCTACAGGAACAATCAAATAAGATAGATAGAGCATTGGAAACAATTCAAACCCTACAGAAAGAGGTCCAAACGATTAATAATAGAGTATCAGAAATGGCCAATACATTGAAAGGGCAAAGGAATAGAACTGAAGAGAGAGAAGCTAGAA
>NW_006408929.1:1106397-1112132 GCF_000296735.1 Chrysochloris asiatica | reverse complement strand
AAATAAATAAATAAATAAACAAACAAACAAACAAACAAATAAATAAATAAAGGGAGCCATGCTGAAAAAAAAAAAAAATTACAGCCCAAATTAATTTAAACTATTGCCAAATAGAAATATACTAGTTTGGGACTGTTTTAAAAATTAAATAACTATTTACCTATTGAAAGTATTAATACTTTAATTATCTTAGTTAAGATGCAGAAGAGTAAAATAAGAGCAAGCCTTAATATGTAGTGTTGAGTTTCACATCCATCACTATCTTTAAACACTGAATTGTTCCCCATTGCTATACAATGAATAGCAGAATGAGACCCAGAAAAGCTCTTATGGAAATTCTGGCACCAGAAAATTTCATTTCCAGAAAATGAACATGATGGCATTCATTTTCACAAAATTTGATCATAAACCACATTTAGCATACAATCAGTAAATAGATAAACAAATCACAGGCCATCAGAAAACAATCTTGCTTTTTCCGAAGACTATGTTGTCGCTGTTAAGTTGCCTTTGAGTTGGTTGTGATTCATAGCAACCCTGTATAGGGGGGTTCCAAGGAGTGGCTGGTGGGTTTGAACCACTAACCTTGTGGTTAGCAGTCCAGTGCTTATCCTACTATACCACACCAGAGACATTGCTGTTGTTAAGTGCTATCGAGTCAGTTTTGATTCATAGTGACCCTGTATAGGGTTTCCAAGGAACAGCTGATAAGTTTGAACCACCGACCTTGCAGTTCAAACTGACTCTGTGGTCCAGTGCATTATCCTGCAGCACCACATTAGGATGGTACCCGAAAAATGTTATAGCAAAGACAGTAAGCATAAAATCTTCACTTACAGGATGTAGGTGATTATTCCTACAGACCACATATCCACCTCTGGTCCATAGGCACAACCTCTGAGAATTTCAGGAGCTGCAGAAATAGTGAAAATCATGTTAAATTGGATATCAAGGTTAACACTCATTTGAATAACAAGCAAAACCTTTTGAGCTGTTTAATAACTAATTTTTCTCCCAGACCCAAGCATGACCTTGCAAATTTTTATGTCTATTTTGGTAGGAGAGATTATAGTCTTTCTGCCTAAGAATAACCTACTGACTTTAATATTCTAAATAGGTACATCGTGATAATGCTTAAATCCGATAGATAGGACTACAAGTCTGCTAAAAAAGGCCCCTTATTTCAAAGGGAAATTTGTATATAGAAAATACTGTTGTTGTTAAGTACTGTCTAGTGGGGTCCAACTCATAGTGACCTGTATAGGGTTTCTGAGGAGCAGCTGGTGAATTTGAACTGCCGACCTTGTGATTCCAAGGACCTTGTGGTCCTGTGCTTATTCTACCGTACCACACCAGAACTCCATATAGGAAACAGGAAGAAATTAAAGGAGAAAAATTAGCACAGTAAAGGGACAAAAAGGCATCATGATGCTGTCTGGAGACCTAGAACTACTTGGAGCAGAGCGTACCAGCGTGTGTGTATTTGGCTATGCAGGGCAGGGACCAGGCAGATGGTAGAAAAGACTGGGAAAGGTACTGTCTCTAGTGCTGGAAGGTTGGGACAGAAACTAGTAGGGACCCTGGCACATGTCCCAGTAAGAAAAGCCACATGTGGGTCCCCAGAGATCAGCTGAGGGTTATGAACTGAGAGGGGGCCCCTATCTGGGCATAACGAGGTAGTTCATATCAGCCCTCTCCTCTGTTGCCAAAATGCACGGTTTTCTCAGTCATGAAATGGCCCAATAGAGGAAACTGGCAAAACTTTTCATATTTTTACTATGTGCCAAGGATTGGAGATATTGTTTGTCTGACTAAGCATAAAAGAAAAGTGAGGTCTCCACTATCGATGGAAAAATATGGTTCATGTCTATAGCCCAGAATGGCCTTTTTAAGTTTGAATAGAAATGGTAAAATGCTGGTAGGGTGTTAGTGAAGGAGCTAACAGATGAAGACTGAGAATTCTTGAAGGAGGTCTTAGGTGCAGAAGAGTAAGTGAGGTGGACCCTTCCTTCATCCATACAAGCTGGAAAGCCATATTCAGTATGGACTATCAAAGTGAGCTTCAAGCGAGGACTCTGGAAGCCCAGAAGTGCCTCATGGGATGCAGAATTTCACATGTGGGAATGAACACAGTGACTTTTCCATAGAAAGCTTACAGTACAATCTGTTTACCCCACTTTTTTCCAATCAGGGTTTTCTTTTCCCCATAGAAGTTGTGTTACATAAAATATACACAATAAAGAGTCTGAAAGGTGAAATGCCTGATGTGGTGCTGTAGGATCAGCACTGGACTGTGACTCACAAGGTCAGAAGTTCAAATGCACCAGCTGCTCCTTGGAAACCTTATACAGGGTCACTATGAGTCAGAACTGATACGATGGCATTTAACAAGAACAACAAGGTGAACTGAGGGTGTGTCTTCTATCACTCTCTCCAGAAATTTAGCAAGATCCAAGATGTACCTTTTAAGGAATTGAAGCCAAGTTGTTTTTGTTAAGTGCTGTCAAGTCAGTTCTGACTAATAGCGACCCTGTATAGGGTTTCCAAGGAGTGCCTGGTGGGTTTGAACCACCACCCTTGTGGTTAGCAATTCTGTGTGTATTCTAAAGCACCACACAAGAGATGTTGTTGTTAGGTGCTGTCAACTCAGTTTTAACTCATAGCGACCCTGTATAGGATTTCCGAGGAACAGCTGGTAGCTTTGAACCACTGACCTGTTGGTTAGCAGTCCAGTGCTGGTCCTACAGTGCCACACCAGGAGTCCAAAGGTAGTTACTGGTAATTCAAAGACGATGAAAGGAGGAGAAACACTCTACCTACAGTATTTCCTATTCCTCTCTTGTTGAAGAACCTACAGTATTTCCTATTCCTCTCTTGTTGAAGCTGCTACTGTGTCTGCTGCCTACACTGCTGAATATAGTGAAATGAATCTTTCCAATAATATGTGGTCCAGAGACTCATCTCCACACTATTATAATTCCCAGCCCCAAAGGCCCAAATGAAGTGAAGACCATGGAATACTTTTTTTTTTTTTCAGCTATGTAATATGTAGTCCTAGTGTGGTGCTGTAGGATAAGCACTGGACTGCTAAACTGTAAGGTCAGTTGTTCAAACCCACAAGCCATTAAATACTTACTAAATTGATTAATTAAAAAATATTAATTTAAATACTTACTAAATACCAGTGCTCTTTATATACTAAATACCAAGGCATTTTGGAGCTCTGGTAGCATAGTGGTTACGAATCGGGCTGCGAACTACAAGGTTAGCAGTTCGAAACTACCAGCTGCTCCGTGGGAGAAAGATGAGGCTTTCTGCTCCCGTAAGGTTTTACAGCCTTGGAAACCCTGTACAGGGTTGCTATGGGTCGGAACCGACTCGACGGCACTTAACAACAACAACAACCAAGGCATTTCATACTTCAGTCTTCAGTACAAAATAATGCTGGCAAATAGTCTAGGGATAGCTAAAATACCAGACTTAACTTTTAAAAAAACACACATGCATTTAAGTGACTTTAAAAATTATACTAAACAATCGAACTGTACTGAAACTATTTGTTCAGCAACATAATACCTAGATCACAGAGTACTGATTTTTTTAGATAAGATGATGACATCATCAAAACACCATGATTCAGATGAATTTCACTTTGTAAAATAAAATCACCGCAACCAGTTTTGGAAATGCTCCTACAAATAGCAGTTCTCCAGTTTTTTCTTCTGAGGTGAATTTGAACTTCTAACCTTTGGTTAGTAATCAAGTGCTTAACAATCTGTCATCCAGGGTCTCTGCCCAAAAAGAAAGATGAAGGTGAATGAAATCAATGAGTTGTTTCATTCACTCATTAAATAAATCAAGTATTTATTAAGCATCTGCTGTATGACAGCTAACTGTGCTAGGTGGTGCTGGGGGAATAATACTGGAGGAGTTAAAAAGAACATGTTCTTTCCAATGCAGAGCTTTTAGTTTGGTGGGGGAAGAAGATGTTAGTCTTCCTCCCCCACCAAATGAAGAAGTACAAAGTGGTAGCTGGAAGTGCTTGGAAAGAGAGTGTCTCTAAGTGGTTTGATATAATCAGGGAGGTCAGACAAAATAATCCAGGGAAGCTAAATTTGAGCTAAGGTTTAAGGAGCTGGAGGAGTTAATTATAATTAGGCAAAGGTGAGGGTGGTGGTTGAAAGAAGGAAGAGAAACAGTTTCAGAAAGAGAAAACACACATGTAGCGGGCTGGTAGCAGGAAGGAGCAAGGGACTATCAAGGAAGTCAGTATGTCTGGACCAGGAAGTCACATGCAGTACAGCTCAGGTGTAAAGCAAGCAGAGGTCAGACTGAAGATTTCATAGACCTGGGGTTTTGATTGTTTGCTTGCTTGTTTCTAAATCCTCTCCCTGGCATTTGTTTTAGCAATTCAAAACATATGGGGGAATCTATTTGCATTTTAAATCTTGAATCTGACTGTAAAAAACTACCCTCCCACCCACTGCTACAGAGAAAAACATTGTGAGATTTTTCACCTGTCGATGCTTGTTTTGAACTCAGAATAGTTTCTCTTTTGCCCCAACATTCAGTGCAGCTCTAGTTCAGCATGTACACAGATCTCTGAAGTTAGTCTCTGGGGAGTGAGCAGTGTGGGAGGAGGAAGAAAGGAGGTGTCTGCCAGAAAGTAGATGAGCAGTGGTAGGAAATTCTGTCTCTTCTGACTCCTAACTTGGCTTCCTAAAGAAGGTTCTTATTGGTGGCAGCAGTACACAGCTGGGTGAACTCCAAACTGGGTACTTTTACCTCTAGGTGGTGTGAACAGTGTCATGGATTGAATTATGTCCCCCCAAAATATGTGTCAACTTGGCTAAGCCGTGATTCCCAGTATTGTGTGATTGCTCTCCATTTCAAACTCTGATGTAATATCTGTGATATGCGTTGCATATCTGAGATATGTAGATCTCCAAGGAACGCTGGACCCAAATGTGTTGAAAGTAGACAAAGATTTTTCTCCAGAGATGAGAGAGAATGCTTTTCCCTAGAGCCTTTACTCTGAATTTGGACTTGTAGGCTCATGTTATAGGATATGCACTAAACCTATCAGCTCCTCCTCCATGGGAGAAAGCTTCCATCTCCAACAATGGTTTATAGCCTTGGAAACCCTATACAGGGTCACTATGAGTTGGGATAAACTTGATGACAGTGGGTTTTATTTTGTGTTTGGTTTTTTAATAGTGAGAAAACAAATTTGTTTGTTAAAGTCATCCATCCATTTGTTGAAACAGCAATAGAAAACTAAGACAAACAGCATGCTTGGTTGCTATCTGAAAGGTTAGAGACTCATGTTCACCTAGATACCTTGTTAGAAAGTCATGTCAAGAAAAATCAAAATCAGTCAATAGAAACCCTGTTGTTGGTGGTGGTGTGAAGTGCCGCCGAGTCAGCTCCGACCCACAGCAACCCTATATAGGGTTTCCGAGCAGCAGCTGATGAGCTTGAATCACCAACCAAACAGCTTTGCAGTCTGGTGCATTAACCCACAGTGCCACACCAGGACTCCAGAACCCTTGTTGTTGGTGCTGTTGTTAGGTGCCATTGAGTTGATATCAAATCATAGTGATCTTATGCACAGCAGAACAAAACACTGCCCGATCCTGAGCCAACCTCACTACTGTTGCCACGGTTGAGTCCATCGATGCTGCCACTTGGCCATTCCATCTCGTTGGGGGCCTTCCTCTTTTTCTCTGACCCTC
>NW_006408929.1:1103888-1104502 GCF_000296735.1 Chrysochloris asiatica | reverse complement strand
GTCTGCTGAATGGAAACTGGTTAATGGTATCTTCTTTGGTCCTTTTCAAAGCTCTCCTATCCATATGGCAAGCATAGGACACAACCTTATATTTTCAGGCTCAGAGTGTGCTCTCTTTTCAGACACACAAGAAAAAGGTGACAGGCACAGTAAAACCCACAGGATGAGTAGTTAGTATACTGGACTTTTGTACCAGTTCACCCACCGTTTAGGGTCTCTTTTTCCTTTATAAAGACCTCAAGGTCTGTCCTGGTTGTTTACATGAATTCAGACCATGGTCAGGAGCTGAGTTTTGATTTACATGATAGAAAAATTGTATTAATTAATGACACAAAAGGCACAGTAAATTACTGTAATGCTGTCAATAACTTGTACCCCTTTAAAAAGGTTAATTGGAGCAAGTTGTATGACAGATGTATTCACAATGACAGGAAAAAAAAAAAAAAAGGAGCTGCTGACGCTGCTTATGTACAACCAAACACCTTATTGGATTTGGTTCCTGGATTTGGAGATTTAGGATCATGGTTTTATGTAACATCCCAGTTAATTGGCCTAAGAACCTTTTCAGAGTTTCTTTATTATCTCTCAGTATATGGGACAGTACCTGGGGTCTA
>NW_006408929.1:1067089-1096505 GCF_000296735.1 Chrysochloris asiatica | reverse complement strand
GGTGGCATAGCCCTCAGAATCACAGCAATTCAAACCACCACAGCACGACAAACAGACGAGTGGCGGTTGCGTGGTTGCTGTTAAATAGGAATCTCCTTGTGCTAGGGCCTTTAAGTCCGGCTCAAAGGCGGAATTTCCATCCTCAGATGTCAATCAAGAGGCAGAAGCGCAGCAGGGGCGACTGGGTTGTAGTGAGATGCTTTGGGTTGCGCTTGTGGGTCTCTAAGTTGGTCGACTCCCACCTCAAAGCCAGGATCTAACGGTTAGGCTAGGATGGTGCTCTCACGTCCTGGGTAAGTAGGACAGACTGGCTGTCCCCTGCAGTCTCTTCCCGCTAGGCAGCATCTCCCCATCGACCTGGTCACCAGACACCTCTCACCCCGCTGCTCCGTGGTCTGGGTTTCATTTAACACCTCCACCAGGTCTGCGCAGTTCTCGCACATCGTTTAACTGCTGCCCTCCATGATAGAAGTGTGTATGTATAGTCATCTTTTATGTTGTTTGAAATAGGTACTTGCAATGAAGAAGTCATTGGTCTTACTAAATTCTATCACACAATCTCGAGCATAATTTCTGTCACTAATGCCATATTTTCCAACTACGGATCCTTCCTCTTTGTTTCTAACCTTTGCATTCCAATTGCCAGTATTTATCAGTATGTCTTGCTTGCATGTTTGATTAAATGCAGTCTGAAGAAGGTGGTAGAATTTTTCAAACTCATCATCACTGGCTTTAGTGGTTGGTATGTAAATTTGAATAATAGTAGTATTAACTGTTCTTCCTTGTAGGTGTTTAGATATTATCCTATCACTGACTGCACTGTACTTCAAGACGGATCTTGATATGTTCTTTTGGCTGATGAATGTGACACCATTCCTCTTCAATTTGTCATTCCCAGCATAGGAAACCATATGATTGGTAGATTCAGAATGGCCAATACCAGGCCATTTCAAGTCACTAATGCCTAGAATATCCATGTTTACGTGTTCCATTTCATTTTTGACAATTTTCAATTTTCATAGATTCATACTTTGTACATTCCATGTTCAGATTGTTAATGGTTGTTTCCATCTGTTTCTCTTCATTTTAAGTTGTGCCCCATCAGTGAATGAAGGTCCTGAGGGCTTTACTCTGTTCATGTCATGATGATCAACTCTACTTTGAGAAGACAGCTTTTCTCCACTTGCATTGAGTAGCTTCCAACCTAAGGGGTTCATCTTCCGGCACTATATCTGACAATATTCTGGTATTCTTCATCATGTTCCAATATTCAATAATCTGGTGCTGACATTGTTTCACTGCTACTCATAAGATTTTCAGTGACTAAATATTTGGAAGTTGTCTGTCTCTACTTCTTCCTAGTCTGTCTTCATCTGGAAACTCAGCTGAAATCTGTCAGCTGTAGGTGACCCTGCTGGTATTTACAATGCCCATTGCATAGCTTTCAGAATCAAAGTAACACTCAAGCCTCATCACTGTATGACAAACTGACAGACAAGTGGAGAATCAGGAATAGGAGGATGAAATGGAATGTGTGGCTAATTGCCTCCATGAAAAACTGACTCGTTTGCATGAGACAAAAGGACTAGGTTATGTCTGGCTATGATTACTGCTTTGGCACTGTATAATCAATCAGTGCTGCATTTTGAATGACAAGGTTGGCATTTCAAACCTACTAGCTGCTCCTTGTAAACCTTATACAGGGTTGCTATGAGTCAGAACTGACTTGATGGCATGTAACAACAACAGCAACATTATTGGAGTCCTGCTGTGGTCGGGTAGGACAAGCAGTGGACTACTGACTACAGGTCCAAGGTTCAAATCAACAGCTTCCCCTTTGAAAAGCTATATAGTGTCTTTATGAGTCAGAACCAACTTGATGACACTTACCAACAACAAACATTACTGGAGTGTGGTGGCTTTGTAGGATAAGCACTGGAGTCCTAACCACAAGGTTGGTGGTTTGAGTCTATCAGATACTCCAAGGGAGAAAGATGAGGCTGTTTGCTTCCACAAAGATTTACAACCTTGGATTTATAGGGTCACTATGATTTGGACCAACTCAATGTCACTTAACAACAATAATCATTACTGAACATTTTAATTAAAATGCTATAAAAAAGAATCCTGGTAAAACTGGAGAAAATTCCTAACAGAATTTCAAATATTTATGGATCCCAGACTTCCTGGAGCCCTTAAGGACCTCCCAAACTATTGTCATAAAATAATCAAGCCTTAAACCTTAAGCCAAAATTATACTCTGAAGACCATCGCTAGACAGTTTAGTGGAGGGGACAAATGAGTAAAGCAATGCCTTCGATCTAATGTGCTATGTGTTATGACAAAGGTGTGGGTTTGATGGTTTGAGAATGTGAATCAGATTGAAATTTACCAGAAATACTTCCAAAGATGGTGATTCTTTTGATAAGTCTTGTAGGATGAGCAGGAGTTAGCCATGTGACTAAAAGATGAAAGACCATTCCAGGAAGAGGAAACAGCATGTGTGAAAGCAAGGACATGTGGGAAGTGTTAAGTTCCAATTGGCTGGATAGAAGGGAAGAGAAATGGGAAAAATGTGGAACAAGTGCTATCAGGAGAGAGCGAGATCATGAAGAACCTGTGTGCTAAGCCTGTAAATTTGACTTTTAACTTGAAAGGAGGGTGATATTATAAAAACTGTCTATGAAATCATCATTTGTGTGTTGTAACAGTTTACTTTGTGTGATCACATTTTAAAATAAGAACCAAATCATTCTAGAGAATATCTAATACACTCAATCTTTACCCAGGCTTACTGAGAAATGACCAAAATTCTGTACAGTCTATGCTATACACCTGTAGACCAGGTGTTCCTCTAGCCTCCAGGGGCCTCTGAAGTCAGGAGAAATTAAGCTATGCTGCACTGTAGACTGGCACTTCTCAGACATGTTTAGGCAAAACTAAATATGGGGATCCAAACAAATATGAATATGTATTTCACTCAGTCAGCAATGGTAGTGAAATAACATGATCATTACTATTGAAGATGAAATAGAAAAAAATTTAAAAAGTTGGCGTATGTCTTTTCAGGATACTTTAGAGATAAATGTAGATAGATGGCCAGCTTGAGAGTAGGCTACCTGGAAACCAGAGGGCAGAACTTCTCTAGCCTGTCTTACCCAAATTGGAGTGCCAGAAGGAGTTAGAAGTGTTCTATATAATTGTTCCCCTCAGTCTTAGGGCAGCTGGGAGGAAACTAGAGTAGCTGGGTTCTGAGGGCTGCCAGGAGTCCCTGGGCCTGTGTATTTTAGGTGGTGCCTTTGGTTAGGAGAGCCTCTTCATCACAATGAACTGGAATGCCATCAATTCTATGCACAGAAGGGTGAGATATGAGGAGGTATTTGAGGCCTCTGCCACTTTGGTTATCTATGACTTGATAGTGTAAAACATACACAAAATAATTAGAAGGATGTCGAGATGCAATTCATTAGTTTTATGTTTTAATACCTTCTTTCTATTCTCTAGAGCTCTAGAGTATTACACTGCAGATAGTCAATCCAGCTTCCACTTAATGTTTTCAGTTAAACAGTTAAAAAAGAAATAAGCGGCAACACAAAACTCTCTTCCTTACCACACAAACTGTATGACATTTTTCTTTGCATAAATCTTATAATTGGGTTAAGAAAATAGCTTATTTTCTTCACCTTACTTAAAAAAAAAAAATAGTCGCTTTAACATAAAACCAAATATTTGAGACTACCTAGTGCTTCCAGAGAGAAAAAAATGTAAACATAACTTATTTTTATTACCCTGTGAAAGTTTTATTTCTATGGAAGTCACTTTTCTGACTCTACCAAGCCCTCCCTTTGTGTGGTAATTGCTGTTTTTGACAAACATGAGTCCGATGGAGTCTCAGGCCTACTGCAAAATTGTGATGGATGCCAGCCCAACAATGATAAAAGAGAATTAACTATTGAAAAGGTACCTTTAAACATTTCATAACATGAGGTGGAGTATAAATAAGTAAACCCAACACATTGCAATATTGTTGTTGTTAGCATTATATAAATCTCTTCCATATATGGAGAAGCAAATATAAAGCAGCGGACAGAATTAAACTCTGTTTTATATATGTATGCAGCAGTATTGTAAATACTGTGTTTTTTCTGTAGAACTATAGAATTTCTTGCTGATGATTATCAATAATAATTCTTTTGAAATGTTTCATTTTATGCATATTCTCTCTAATAACATTCTAAAATGGGAACATTTTGTGGGTGTTCAGGGCCAACATAATACATCTTAGACAAGTTTTCTTCCCACTTGCCATCAATCACCTCTTCCTTTTGACCTCTTTTCCTCCCATCATCCCTCCCTCACATGCGTAATAATAGAGCTGAATTCTCCTAGCTCTGAATTCTCTGGCACAGTCAGTTCTGTTTTTGGAGTAGTCTCTTACAGTTATAGAGAAGTAGGCACAGAAAATGGTTTATGGTGTGGAGACTTGGAAGTTAAGACTTACTATTACATTAAAAGACTGTCTCTACACTCAAATTGAACATGAGAAGTGAGGGATGATGTTACAGACAATCTCTAGACTCAATTCAATTATTTATCAGCTATCTGAGGCCAAAACAATAGTTGGCTAACTTTGATTTAATTAAGCCATTGCCGTAATCTTTACTTAGTTGCATAAGAGACAACTTTTGTGATAATACTGATTAAATACTACAAATTCCATTATCTTTCATTCCATTTTCCATAACTTTTTGAAGACCCCTCATGTATCTACCAAGGTTCCTAGGTGGCACAAACATTTACATTTGACTACCAACCTAAAGGAGTCCTGGTGTGGCATTGCAGGTTAATGTGCTGGACTGCAAGGTTGGTTTGAACCACAAGGCCAGCGGTTCAATCTTACCAGCCACTCCTTGGAAACCCTATACAGGTTCACTATGAGCTGTAACAGACTCAATGGCTCTTAACAACAACCACCAACCTAAAGGTGAGGACCCTTGGTGTGGAACTGTAGGATAAGCACTGGATTGCTAACTACTAGGATGGTGGTTCAAACCCACAAGTCACTCCTCAGAAGAGTGGCTACGTGCCTGAACTGACTTGAAGGTACTTAATAACAACAACCAACCTAAAGGTTATTGATGTCGTTGTTAGTGCCGTCGAGTAGAATCCAACCCATAGCGACCCTGTATAGGGTTTCTGAGGAGAGGCTGGTGAACTTGAACTGTTGACCTTGTGAGTCAAACTGACCTTGAAGTCCAGTGCATTAACCCACAGTGCCACACCAGGACTCCAAGATAGTGGGTTCAAATCTACTCAGTAGTATCTCACAATAAAGGCCAGGCATGATCTGCTTCCATAAAGATACAACTGAGAAAATCAATGGAGAAGTACTATGTACTCATGGGATTGTCATAAACTAGAATAGACTTGATGGTAACAGAATCTAACAACCAAGTGATTTAAATTGTAACAGGACCTGGCTCCTGCCTTCTCCTTGCCAAACACCCCAGATCCTGAGAGGAATGGCCTCCTTAGGAAGTTAGTGAGCCCTCTGATTGAAACGTAGATTTATATGTATATGGAGTCCTTGTGTGGCACTGCAGTATAAGCACTCAACCACAAGATTGATTTGAACAGCAACTCACTAGCCTCTCCTCAGAAACCCTATACAGGGTCAGTATGAACCAGACTCAAATCGATGGCACTTAACAATAACACCATATATATATCCTATGATCTGTAACTTGCAACATCCACTTATAATTCCCTTCTGTCTTCCAGAGCTTCCTGCACCACTTGACAGTATTTCAAATAATGAATGTGGTTCCTTCTCTTATACCTGGCCTCTTAATGGCAGTGAGGCCCAGGAATCAGTCTGAGTGGACTCCTTTTCTACCTTGATGATGAAGGAGAGTCTCAAGATTTTAAATAATACCATTTATATGCTGTTAACTCCTAAATGTATGTAAATAGGCAAGTCCTTGACTCTGAACTTCAGACAGATATATACACCTTTCTGCCCAATTGCCTCCACCACCTGGATGTCTAATTAGTGTTGTTGTTAAGTGCCGTTGAGTTTGTTCCAACTCATAGAGACCCTGTATAGTGTTTCCAAGGAGTGGCTAGTGGGTTTGAACTGTCGACCCTGTGGCTGAAACTGATCTTGTGTTCCATTGCATTATCCTGTATTGCCACACCAGAACCCCCAAAGTATTATTATTTTTTAAGTGCTATAGAGTCGGTTCCGACTCATAGCAACCCTGTATAGGGTTTCCAAGGAGTGACTGGTGAGCTTGAACTGCTGACCTTGAAGTTCTAACCGACCTTGCAGTCCAGTGCATTGACCCACAGCGCCACACCAGGACTCCTAGACATCTGAAAATTAACTAGCCCAAACATGTTGTACCAAAAGTCATTCAAAAAAAATTATACCAAAAGTAAATGTTAACTACTATTCTAGTTGTTATCTCTGCAATCCTCTCTTTTACCAACTTTTCCCCTTCCCCACTCCCATCACTGCACTTACAGTGAACCAGCTTCCTTGTTATCCCTTCGAGACACCCAGATGTCTTCCTGCCTTTGGGTTAGTGTGCTTCTGTTTCCTCCAGCTGGAATGTTTATCTCTTAGATATAAACATGACTCACTCTCTCCCTTATCTCTCTCAAGTTTTTGCTTCTGTGTTCCCTTCTCAGGTGAAACCTTCCTGATCACCCTATTTACCTAATTAATCAGGCTCCCAGTACTTCCTATCTTTTAGGATATGCACTGGACTATGAACCATAAGGTCAATGATTCAAAACCACCAACCACTCCCTGGAAACCCTATACAGTGTCATCAGGAGACTGAGTTATTGACTTGATGGCACTTAACAACAACAAGCTCCACCACTTGTCTGTCAGCTTGTCGTAACTGTGGTAGCTTGTGTGTTGCTGTGCTATTGGAAGCTATGGTATGTGGATTTTAAGTACCAGCAGGGTCACCCACAATGGACAGGTTTCAGCTGAGCTTCCAGGTGAAGACAGACTAGAAGAAGGAGAGATGGACTATTTCTGAATATTTTGTCACTGAAGACTTTATGAATAGCAATGGAACACTGTCAGAGAGCACCAGAATATTGAATATTGAAACATGATGAAGAGCACCAGAACATTGTCAGATATAGTGCCTGAAGATGAGCCACTCAAGTTGGAAGGCACTCAAAGTACAACTGGGGAAGAACTACCTCTTTAAAGTAGAGGTGACTGTGAGGATGTGAATAAAGCCTTCAGGACTTTAATTTGCTGATAGGGCACAACTCAAAATGAAGATAAACAGCTGTAAATATCCTTTAATAATCAGAGCATGGACTGTACAAAGTATGAATAAGGAAAACTGGAAATTATCAAAATTGAAATGGAACACATAAACATTGATATCCTAGGCATTAATGAGCTGAAATGGACTGCTATTGGCCATTTTGAATCTGACAATCACATGGTTTACTACGCTAGAATGGCAAATTGAAGAGGAATGGTGCCACATTCATATTCAAAAAGAACATATCAAGGCCTGTCTTGAAGTACACTACTGTCTGTGATAGGATAATATCCGAGTCCTAGTGTGGTTAATGTGCTGGACTGCAAGGTTGCTTTGAACCACAAAGTCCTTGGTTCAAGCTTACCAGTCGCTCTTCAAAAACCCTATACAGGGTCATGATGAGCATTATGAGTTGGTACCAACACAATGACACTTAACAACAACAACAAGGAAGACCAGTTAATACCATGATTATTCAAATTTATGTAACAAACACTAAAGCCAGTGATGATGAAATTGGTGTGGCACTGTATGATCAGCACTGCACTGTGAACCACAAGGTGATGTTGGTGGTAGTTATGTGCTGTGGAGTTGGTTCTAATTCAGAGTTTCTGAGGCTGCAAATCTTTACTGGAATAGAAAGCCTCATATTTTTCCTGAAGAACGGTTGGTAGTTTCGAACTGCTGATCATGAGATTAGCAGCCCAACTCATAACTGTTATGCTACTAGGCATTTCAAATCCACCATTTGCGCCTCAGAAACTCTATACAGGGGCACTATGAGTCAGAACAAATTTGACAGCACTTAACAACAACAACAACCAACTTCTTCACTCTGAAATTGATCAAACATGCAATCAAGATGTATTGATAATTACCGGCAAGTGGAATGCAAAAGTTGGAAACAGAAAGGAACAGTAGTTGGAAATACCTCAGTGATAGAAACAACGCTGGAGATCGCATAACAGAAATTTTCAAGAATAATGATTTCTTCATTGAAAATACTTTTTATAAACAACATAAAAGATGACTATACACATGGAACTCACAAGATGGAATACACAGAAATAAAATTGACTGTGGAAACAGATGGTGGAAAATCTCCATTTCATCAGCCAAAGCAAGGCCAGGGACAGACTGTGGAACAGAATATCAATTGCTCATATGAAGGTTCAAACTGAAGCTGAAGAAAATGAAAACAAGTTCATGAGAACCAAAATATGACATTGAACATATCCTACCTGAATTTAGAGATCATCTGAAGAGCAGATTTGATGCATTAGACACTGAAGACTGGAGGCTAGGAGAGTTGTGGGATGACATCAAGAACATCATACAAGAAGAAAGCACAATGTCATTAAGAAGACAAGGAAGAAGAAAAAGACCAAAATGGATGTTAGACGTTAGAAGACACTCTGAAACTTTCTCTCCAGTGTAAAGATGCTAAAGCAAATAGAAGAAATGAAGAGGTCAGAGAGGCGAAAAGAAAATTTCAATGAGCCCCTCAGGAAGACAAAGTAAAGTATATAACATAATGTGCAAAGACATGGAGCTAGAAAACCAAAAGGGAAGAACACACTCAGCATTTCTCATGCTAAGGCAACTGAAGAAAAATTCAAGCCTTGACTTGAAATATTGAAGGATTCATATTGCGCTATGGGTTGATAATAATTGCGGCGTAGTGAATTATCTGATGTCTCTTCTAGCCAAAGCCTGTAACTCCCACCAAACAATGTTTCTACCCTACTTGTTGTTGTTGTTGTTGTTGTTATGTGCCGTGGAGTCGGTTCCGACTCATAGCGACCCTGTTTCCGAGGCTGTAAATCTATATGGGAGCAGAAAGCCTCATCTTTCTCCCGTGGAACAGCTGGGAGTTTTGAACTGCTAACTTTGCAGTTCACAGCCTGATTCGTAACCACTACACTACCAGTAAAAGAAGGTGGGACAAGACACTGATAGGATGACATGACTCAGCTGTGGGTGTTAGCAGAGTTAATTGTAATTGTAAAAACTTGAACTACTAGCCTGAGTTTAAAGTAAACCATCAAAGACTAGCCAAGAGTGGAGTGTATCCTTTGGATCCTGAGATTATACACACCGAACCTCCCTGACCCAGAAAGTTGTGGCACTACTGCAGAATAGCAGCAACCACAAAACTAAGAACCAGAGCATGAGACAGAGCAATGGACTTCTCAGCTCATGGAGCAAGCAAAGATGAGTGACTTTGGGAAGGAAGCATGCTTGTAGAGTGGGGTGCCTCCAAGCACTTAAGTGGGAGAGCTAGGCCTGTTGACCCACGGAGCTAGAGCTAAATGCCTTCAGTATGATGTTTTTGATAGAGTAGTTTGTTCTATAGACATTTATCAGCAGCTGACTGGAACAACTATGCCCTGAGCATTTCTGACACTGAATTGTAACCTGTTCACTTCCCAAATAAACCTCAACTGTATGCTGTCGGAATTCAGTGTGGCCATTGTAACAAATTATTGAACCCAGCTGAGGAGTAGAGAGGGTTTTTAGGAGGCATGGTTTGTTGTCAATCTTTTTGCAATAATATATCTTGGTGTTTTGTTGGGGGATTCTCTCCCATTTGGAGTTCATCCAACTTCTGAATGGCTATCATTTGGTCTTTCATGATGGAGGTTTCTCCAACAACTCTTGGACAATATTCTGTTTTTGGTTTTTGTCTCTTCCTGTTCTGGAAGTCCAGTCACACATAGTCATTCAATTTGCTAGTATCTCACATACATATTAGGCTTTCTTTGGATTTTTTTTTTTTGTTGTTCCTTTTCAGATTATTGTTCCTATAACAGATGAATATTGAGAGATTTTTCTATAAATTCAGTAATTCAGCCTTTCATTAATTCAACCTGTTTCTTTGCTCTTCCACTGTGTTCTCTAATTTTGAAGTCTTAGTGTTAATCTTCTGGTTTTTCTTACTGCTGTTTTTGCACGGTTTCCATTTTGTCATTTATTTTGTCTTTCTCCTGTATTCTTCTATAGTTTTGTCTGTGTTTTCTTTCATTTAATCTGCAGTTTATTCATTGCCTCAATTAGTCAAAGCTGCCTAAATAATATTCTTTTTTTTAAAATGTTTTATTGTGAATTATATGATAATTTACATGGGAGAACATTAGTTTTAAATTCATTCTATCGTATATCATTTCATTTCCATGGTTACAATCCCCTCCATGCATCATCAACCAACCAAAGGGTATACCCTGCAAGCCTGCCCTCTACACTAAATAATATTCTTTTGATACCATTTCTAGAACTATATTTTCTGACTCTGTATTTGGTCACTCTGTCTTATTTCTTCGTGTAAGATAAAATTGTCTGTGTTCTCCAAGACATTGTGGTGTCATATTTATATTTAATTGATGATTGTATGTGTATATGTAATTGATTGATGATGTGTTCTAAGGCACTCACTACCTGTCTCCTAGTAGATGTGGTAGATATTGGAAGTGTGAACACAGTCTTCTGTTCATTGTCTGTGTAGCATAGTTCAGGGCACACACTTTCTGCTGTAGGTGTTATGCTTGGATCCTAACCCTAGGCAGAGCAGAGACTTACACAGGAGGGGCTGCTGATGGCTGCTGGGTTGATTAGGGTAGGGACTAAGCCACCCCACTGGCTAATAGGAGGGTGTAGAACAAGGAAGAACTGCATCTCCCTAGCTGCCAACCTCCAGCTATGGCATATGTCCACAGGTTACTGCAGCAACAGCTACCTGTAAAACTCAAGAAGGCCATGCTATTTCAGACCACCCTACAGTATATCCATTTTTCTTCTCTTGCATCTCCTGTTCTGATTGATCTTCCAGTCAGCACTCAGTTCACCTATGTGTCCTCTTCCTCTGAAGCTCAGGTTTCCAGAATCACCATTTGTATCTGTTTCACTTGGTTTCCCATTGTTGAGAGGGTCTGCTCAGTGTGTCTGCCTACTCTGCCATCTTGCCTCAAAAGTCAAGTCCTTCTTTTCAATCGCTGTTTAATTATCAATGATATGAATATACCATCAAGTTTTCCATCATTTCCCATCTGATAAGATATTTACTTTAAAAAAACAAAAACAACTTTTTATTGTTAATTGGGTGGAGTTTTACAGATCAGATGAGTTTTTCATACAATTCATACACATTTTGTTTCAAGTCATTGATTTCAGTCCCCACAATGTAACACCGCTTATTTCACTCCTCTCTGTGTTTCCTGTTTCCATTTTTCCTTCTTTCCTAACCCTTCTTACTTTGTCCTTGAGTTAGTTCTACCTTATTTATCTCATACAGTTGGTTTTTCTAAATTATTCTAAGGTGTGCATACCTACCTAGTGTTAATGTTTCCCTTATAGACCTATCAATTTCTTGACATTGAATCATGGGGAATGAGTTCATTTTCAGATGCTATGCAATCTTGGCAAAGTGTTCTATTAACAGCATTATAAGAAATACTTGTAATGAGAATATTTATATGACATATTCAAATATTAAATCTGATACATTTCAATAAGCTGTTTAAGAAACTCTTCTTCTTAAGAAGCTTTTAGTTTCTTGTGGTTAGTTGTGGTTGAGTTGGTTCTGACTCAGGATGATCCTATGTGTACAGAGTAGAAGTGCTCCATAAGCTTTCAAAGCTATGACCTTTTGGAAGCAGATCATCCAATCTACCTTCTGAGGTGCCTTCAAGTGGCTGGTGAAGCTTAATATCAATAGCCCAACAAAACAAGGTCAGGAATCACCTGTGGAATAGACCAGTTTTTGCTCATATGCAAATTAAAGATGAAGCTGAAGAAAATTTAAATAAGTCTATGAGAGTTACAATATGTCCTTGAGTACATTCCACTTGAATTTAGAGAACATCTCAAATGTCCTGGTGTAGTGCTGTGGGATGAAGCACTGGACCACAAGGTCAGTTTGAACCACAAGGTCAACAGTTCAAACTCAACAACCACTCTCTGGAAACGTTATACAGGGGTCACTGAGTCAGAATTGACTTGCCGGCACTTAACAGAAACATCTCAAGAACGGATTTGATGCATTAGATACTATTGATGGAAGTTGTAGGATGACATCAAGAGCATCAGACATGAAGAAAGCCAAAGGTCATTAAAAAGACAGGAAAGAAAAGATCAAAAGGGATGTTAGAAGAGGCCCTGAAACTTGCTCTTAAGTGGAGAGAAGCTGAAATGACTGAAAAAAAGTGATGAAGTCAGAGCTGAACAGAAAATTTCAAAGGGCAGCTTGAGAAGACATAGTAATGTTTTAAAATGAAAAGTGGAAAAATATGGAGTTTGAAATAAAAAAAAGGGAAGAACACACTCAGCATTTCTCAAGCTGAAATAACTGAAGAAAAAAATTAAGGCTTAATTTGTAATACTGACGGATTATATAGGCAAAACATCAAAAGAAGATAGAAGGAATATATACAGTTATCATAACCAATGAATTTGGTCAACGTTCAATCATTTAAAGAGGTGGAATATGATCAACAGTTCATGGTATTGAAGAAACAAATCACAGCTGCATTGAAGGCACTGGTGACAAGTCTTCAGGAACTGAAGGAATACAAGTTGAAATGTTTCAACAAACTGATAACTGCACTGAAAGCACTCACTCATCTGGCCAAGAAATTTAAAAGATAGCTAGCTACCTGGCCAACTGATTTGAAGAGGTCCATATTTGGACCCATTCCAAAGAGATGTGACCCAGCAGAATGCGGAAATCATCATACAATATCCTGAGCAAGTAAAATGTTACTGAAGGTAATTAAAAAATGGTTCCAACAGTACATCAACAAGGAACTGCCAGAAATTCAAGCTGAATTCAGAAGGCAATGTGGAACTTGGGATATTATTGCTGATGTCTGATGGATCTTGGCTGAAAGCAGAAAATACCAGAAAGATGTCTGTGTTTTATTTAGTATACAAATGCACTCATCTGTGGGGGTTATCACAAATTATGGACAACATTGTAAGGAGTGGGAATTACAGAATATTTAATTGTGCTCATGACAAACCCGTACATAGACCAAAATACAATTGTTTCAACAAGGGTACACTGAATTGTTTAAAATCAAAAAAGTTGTGTGTCAGGGTTACATCCTTTTACTGTACTTGTTCAATCTGTATGATGAACAAATAATCCAGAAGCTGGATTATACGAAGAATGTGGCATCAGGATTGGAAGCAGAATCATTAACCACCTGTTATATTCAGATCATACAATCTTGCCTTGCTTGTTGGAAATGAAGCAGACTTGAAATACTTAAATGATGAAAATCAAAGATTACACCTGTCAGTATGAATTACACCCCAATGTAAACAAAAAGAAAAAGAAAAAGAAAAAGAAAACCTTCACAATAATTAACATCATGATAAACAGAGAAAAGTTGTCTGAATACAAATCAAAACCTGTTATTTAGTTTATGGTCAACTCTTCTCAGCTCTTCTGTTCTTCTACTTCCAGGTTTATCCCTCAGTGCTGCTTTGGGCACTATACCATGCCCTTCTACCTCTTCAGAAGAATGGTTTCATCACTCCTATCTCTTCCCTTTTTTCCCTTTCATCATATAAATATGACCTACATTTAGTACTGCCAAAAGAACCAATAGATCCATTTTGGAAGACGTGCAGTCAGAGTGCTCCTTAGAGGTCAAGATGACCAAACTTTGTCTTTCATACTTTGGACATATTGTCAAGAGGGACCAGTTGCTGGAGAAGGATATCATGTTTGGTAAGGTGGAGGGTCAGAAAAAAAATAGGAAGATCCCCTGCGAGATGGATTGGCCATGTGGCAGCATTATCGATGGACTCAAGCATGGCAACTGTAGTGAGGTTGGCCTAGGATCGGTCAGTGTTTCATTCTGCTGTGCATAACGTCGCTATGGGTCGGTACCTACTCGATGGCACCTAACAACAACAACAACACTCAGTACTACTATCATCACAAAACAAAAACAAGTAAAAACAAACCACCACCACCTCCATCCTTTTTCAAACACAGATATTCTCATACTACTCCAGAAACCATCAACATCTTTCCCTGTCTTTCAGCATAAAAGGCAACTGTGATGGCTTATTTGACATTATGTTTTATGAGAATAAGTCACAGATTCTCCAAGGGCAGATACCTGAAAAGAATTTTTCCCCCCATTTTACTTAAATATCTTGCAAATGTAGACTCCCTTCACTATCTGCTCTCCTCTCATTCCTCTTTAAAATGTTGAAGAGCAACCATGTCAGTTTGAGGACTAAGGTGTGCCTGATCCAGACAATACTATTCTCAATAACCTCATAAGCATGTGAAAGTTGGACAGTGAAGAAGGAAGACTATAGAATAATTGATACATTTGAGTTATGGTGTTGGAGGAGAGTATTGAAAGTATCATGGACTGCCAAAAGATTTCATTTTGCTTGGATCCACAATCAACACTCATTGAAGCAGCAGTCTAGAAATCAAATGACAGTGCATTAACCAAATATGCTGCAAAAGACTTCTTTGGAGTGTTACGGAGCAAGGATGTCACTTTGAGGACTAAGCCATCATGGTATTTTCAATGACTTCGTATTCAATTATCTTTATATACATATAAATTCAATTGAATTTATATATTTTTGTTTTGTATGTGTGCATTAAATATTTCTGTTTTGTTCATTTGTGAAATATATGTAAATAGGGAATCACTGGGAGGAAGTAGGATAACTGTTGTTGTTTCAGGGAGGGGATTATAATCATTAAGATGAAACAAAGTTGATTTATTTAATGCAAAGCTGATGACCTTGTCTACAAAACTTCACTTAATTCACAATAAAAGGATTTTTTTAAAAAAGTGATGATTGGGAGTCTTTGTCTCTAGTACTTTGGAAATATTGTTAAGAAGGACCATTTCCTGAAGGAGGACAAAATGCTTGATAAAATGAAGAGTCTGTGGTAATGAAGAAGATCCTCAATGAGATGGATTGACACAGTGACTGCAACAATGGGCTCAAATGTAACAATTGTGAGCATGGCACAGGATCTGACAGTGTTTTGTGCTGTTGAACATAAGGTCACCATGGGCTGGAACTGACTAGAAGGCACTTAATCATACCAAGCTTGTCTCATTCTACATATATGTTTAGCATGTTAGAGTCCACAATAAACAATCAAAATTCCTGTGACTACCCAAAATAACACACTGAGGTAAGCAGAGTTCCATTCTCTTGCTTCTGTAATTCCTTACTGCTTTCTTCTCTCTTTATTGTAACATGGCAAATTACCCAGTGGTTAGGAATCGGGCTGCGAACTGCAAGGTCAGCAGTTCGTAACTACCAGCTGTTCCACGGGAGAAAGATGAGGCTTTCTGCTCCTGTAAAGATTTACAGCCTTGGAAACCACTGTACAGGGTCGCTATGAGTCAGAACCGACTCCACGGCACATAACCAAAACCAACCACAGAACTTAGGGGAAGGATTATCTTTGTCACTTTCAATTTCTCACTACTTTATATCTGGGAGGAAATTAAAAAGCAAAACAAAACAGAAAACAAGCTTCCATTAAAAGATGGCATTTTTCTGGGGTCTCAGGACCATAGTCTCGGGGAACACAGTGGACAATTGGCATAGCATAGTCCAGAAAAACAATGTTCTACATTTCTACTTTGGTGAGTAGCAACTGGGATCTTAAACGCTCTTGAATGGCCATCTAAAGTTCAACTATAGGTGTCTCCATGTGCAGAAGGAAGATGAGTGATGAGAACTGAAGAGGCTTGAAATTAATTAATCCAATGGCCAATGAAACACGTGGACATCAGTCTCCATGACCCTGACACCAGAAAAACTAGATGGTGCCAGGTTACCACTACCAATTCCTCTGAAAGAGATCCCATTGTAAAGTCCCATATAGAGTGGGAGAAAATGTGAAACACAACTCAAAATGATAAAAAAAAAAACAAAACAAACAAACAAAAAAAAAACAGGCTTGCTGATCAGTAAGAGACTGGGGGAACCCTGAGACCATGGTCCTTGGTCACATTTCAGGTCTGGAACGAAACTCATCCTCATGCCCTAATTTTCAACTAAGCAGCAGATAGGTCTATAGGGGGGATGACAAACCTAGTGAGGCATTCTAATCATGAAATTCAAGATTAAAATGGCAACATTTACCTGGGGACAAGGTTCAGAGAAATTGGGACTTTCACTCAATTCACAATAAAAAGTTAAAAAAAAAATGATGTGTGAAGAAACAAAATATTATTAAGAAGACAGAAAAGAAAGAAAAGATCAAAATGATGTCAACAGAGACTCTGAAACAGTTTAGGGCTGGCTGTGGCTGTTTTGCGCTGCCATTAGCTTTTAAGTAGCAACTGTCACTTTAAATTCTGAGGAGATTTGTGAGCATGCATAGTAGAACCCTATGGGGATGAGGGTGGCATGTTCACTCACTCAGGCACCCCCTCTAGTCACCAGATGGAGGTCTGCAGACAGAGAGAGACCAATGAATAGATACCAAACAAAAGAATGTCCACATCTTTATCTCTGCAGTTTTGTCAGACGTCTGTGGCTGCTCTGATCCTTCCCCTGCTTGGTCTTGCCCAAGGTGGCTCTGGGAACAGCTGAGCATCTTGAATTAGAAAGCAATGGATTTTTTTGCTTCTGCTACATTCCCCTAGCTTTAAGCCTTCCAACCTTCTAAATATTCCTTTATATGTAGTTCAGAGTTCTGGCACCATCTCCTGAGCCTATTTGGTCTGGTATTCTGTGTTGTTGCTGACGGAGCTCCTCACCGCACTTCCACCCAAACTGCCATCTTATTTGTTCTTTTCTTGAAGTACTTATTGATGAGATCAAAGACTACAGCCTTCAGTATGGATTGCACCTCAATGTAAAGAAAAAGAAAATCCTCACAGCTGAACTAATAAGTAGCATCATGATAAATGGGGAAAAAGATTGAAGTTGTTAAAATTTTTATTTTGCTTAGATTTGCAATCAATATACACAGAAGCAGCAGTCAAGAAATTAAACAATGTATTACATTAGGAAATCTGCTACATAGGACCACTATAAATGAAGAGAAAAGATGTCAGTTTGAAGACTAAGGCAAGTCTTAGTTTGTTATGATCCACACAGTCACAGCATCTGCAATTGCATATTCATGGGAAAGTTGGACAATGAATAAGGAAGACTATAGTAGAATTGATGCATTTGAATTATGGTGTTGGGGAACAATATTGAAAATACCATGAAAGAACCAACAAATCTGTCTTGGAAGAAGTATAGTCAGAATGCTCTTTCAGAATGAAGATGGTGAGATTTCCTTTTTAGTATTTTGGATATGTTTTCAGGAGAGACTAATCACTGGAGAAGAACATCATAGAGGAGGGTCAGATGAAAAGAGGAAGACTCCCAAGGAGATGGACTGAGACAATAACAGCCATAGTGAGCTCAAACATAATAATTGTGAGGAGGATGCAGGACCAGGCAGGTTTTCATTCTGTGGTACATATGGTCTCTATGAGTCAGAATGGACTTAACAACACCTAACAACAATACGTATTAGGCTGACCACACAGTTGGTGATTAATAAAGGTTTGTTTATTAATAAAATGCTTGTTATCAGAGATGATAAGGATGGCTAATCACATGACTGACCACTTAAAATTTTAAATCTAAAATTTAGATAGATTTTAATTGATTTGTGACATCAATTAATTACAGAATTTTTAGGAATTCTTTATACATTCTGCAAACCTTACTGGGCTTTAGGTTGTTGTAAGTTTAATTTAGCCATCAGAGAAAAAAAAGTGAGTACCATGACTGTGTGGATAAAAAACCTTTTTCCAATTTCTTGATTGTGGACTATGCCTGGGATACCTTCAGTCATTTCTGAGAAACTAGGCAACAGCATGTAAGGATCTTAGCACAATTCATCTGCAGGGTCTGTAAAACTCTGGCAAGGGAATCTCCACTCACTGAAGTATTTGTCTTTGTGAGGCTAGGTCAGTGCCATCTGTGTTAACTTGGGGCTGCACCATTCTCCCACCACCTTTTTTACCAATTTGTAGTCTTATGATGACTTGTATGTTGTTATGATACTAACCTATGCCACCAGTATTTCAAATACTAACAGGTCACCCATAGTAGACAGATTTCAATGGAGCGTCCAGACTAAGACAATTAAGAAGAAAGTCTATCAGTCTAGTTCTAAAATTAGCCAATGAAAAACCCATGAATCACAACAGAATATTGTTTGATATAGTGTTGGAAGATGAGCTCTCCAGCGTAGAAGGCACTTAAAATACAGAGGCCACAACAATGCATGCAAACATACTAATGATCATGAAGGCTGTACAGGACAGGGTAACATTTCATTCTGTGGTACATGGGTTTGCCATAAGTTAGAGATGACTCAAGGCAACTAGCAATAACTCACTGCTGTCTTATATGTATCTCTGAGGTAGTGACTCATATATATTTGCACATCCTTCCAAGAGAAAGTACGTGAAGAAAGTAACAGAGGGCTAACAGGTTAAATTCCAAATACAAACTGCTCTTTCCTTGCCTGTTTCCCCAGTAGCTATCCTTCTACGTCAGAGTAAATCACAGAATGATTGCTGCCCAAAAGTCAAAGCCAGGAGTACTCAGTCTTTACTCTCTAAGCATCTTTTTGAGCTCTAACAGAGGTGCTCAAACCAAAATCATTTTACCTCTCATGCAGAACAAAAGGCAGTCTGAATATCATTTATATGATTTCCTCATGGAGATTCATGCCACATTTTAAACATTTATAGATAGGAGCAAAATAATGAACAATGCAGGAAGCATCAAAAGAAGATGGAAGGAATATATGGAGTCACTGTCCCCAAAAAGTTGGTTGATGATCAACCATTTTAGGAGGTAGCCAATGATTAAGAACCAGTGATATTAAAGAAAGAAGTTCAAGCTGCACTGAAGGAAGGCATGGGCGAACAATAAGGATCCAGGAATTGAAATGAAATGGTTCAACAAACTGATGCCACTGAATGCTAGAGACATTCACCATGATATGTCAAGAAATCTGGACAACTAACAAACCAACTGAAAGAGATTTGTATTTTTGCCCATTCCAAAGAAAGGTGACCCAACAGACTGCAGAAATTATTGAATACCATCATGAATATCTTTTTCAAGTAAAAATTTGCTGATGATAAGTAAAAATTAGTTGAAGCAGCACATTTACAAGGAGCTGCCAGAAATTTAATTCAGAAGATGATGTGAAACAAAGGCTATAAGTACTGATGTCAAATGGATCTTTGCTGAAATTAGAGAATTCCCAAAAGATATTTACTTGTGCTTTATTGACTATTCAAGGGCTGTGGCTCATAACAAACTATGAATAACATTGTGAAGAATGGGAATTTCAGAACATTTATTTGTGCTTATGCAGAATCTGTACATAGACCAAAAGGCAATCTTTTGAACATAACAATGGGATACTACATGGTTTAAAATCAGGAAAAGTGTGTATCAGGTTGTTTTTTTTTCCCATACTTATTTAATATGTATAATATGCAAATAATCTGAGAAGCAGGACTATATAAAGAAGAGCGTGGAATTAGGACTGGAAGAAGGCTCATTAACCAACTTCAATATTCAGTTGCTTGCTGAAAGCTAAGAGGTCTTGAAGTACTTGCTGATGTAGATTAAAGAATATAGTAAGAATTACAAGTCAATGTTAATAGAACAAAAATCCTCACAACTAGACTAGTAAACATTATGATAAATGGAGAAAAGACTGAACTTGTCAAGGATTTCATTTTACTTGGATCCACAATCAGTGCTCATGGAAGCAGCAATCTAGAAATCAAAAGCTGTATTGCATTGGACAAATCTGCTACAAAAGACCTTTTTAAAGTGTGAAAGCAAAGATGTCATTTAAAGACTAAGATGAGCCTGACCCAAGCCAACATATTTTCAATTGCCTCATATGATAAGAAAGCTGGACTATGAATAAGGAAGATTAAAGAAGAATTGATGAAATCTATCTATATTGTTGGCAACGAATATTGAAAGTAACATGGATGTCCAGAAGAACAAATAAACCTGTCTGGGAAGAAGGACAGCCAGAATACTACTTAGAAGGAGGATGGCGAGACTTCATCTCTTGTACTTTAGGTATGTTATAAGGAGGAGGGAACAGTCTCTGGAAGGAGATATCATGTGTGGGAAAAATATATATATATATATATATTATAATCCTGTTTATTGTATTCGGGTAACCTTTTTTTTTTTTTCCTGAAGTAAAGAATTTATGATCTCTCTCTTTTTCTTTGGTTACTTCCTGAAGTGAGTAAAGAATTTATGATTGCTCTCTTTTTCTTTTAACTACTTTCTGGAGTAAAGAATTCACGATCACTCTCTTTTTCTTTTCCTAAAGTAGCAGTGCGCGCCTTAAAAATTTGAACTAGCCAACTGGGTAAGGCAAAAGATTGTGCGGTCAAAACCCTAGCCAATAGGGTGAGACACAGCCTTGAGATTCGCGTCAGGGATTAGAAACCCAAGTGGACTGCCTGTTCCTGTATGTACGACTATGCTCACGGTACACCCTCTTGCAGGAGTAAATTTTGCTTTGCCAAGGTAATTTAGTCTCACCGAGTGTCTTTTATGTGACATCAGGATTCATTTCTAACACAAGCTTGGTAAAATATAAGGTGTAAAAGTGGAAAATTCCCAAAGGGATGTTTTAACACAGTGGTTGCCACAACAGGCTCAAACATAACAATTGTGTGTTTTGTTCTGTCTTGGGTGAGTCAGAGCCGACTCAATGACACCTAACAACAACAAAAGTATAGAAACTTAAAAACTTAAAAGTATAGAAACTTAAAAATTCAGGTGACTGAACCAAAGTATATTTCAAATGACAATACATTTAAAATGATAGTATTAAAGCACATACCACAGTACCCTGGGGTTCCACATACTGTCTTCATGAGCACTTGATGTTCCACAATTTTAGAGAGTCCAAAATCAGCTAATAACAAAAGAAAAAAGTTTACTGAAACAAGTTTTTTCTCAGCTTGCATAAGAAGACTGACTACCTTTGTTATTTAAAATAAAATGTAGTTGTTTTTGTATTAGATGGTGGGGTGGTATGGGTAGGAATGATTCACCTGGGAGAGAGGAAGCTAAAGAAGTTTAAAAATCAAAGAAAATCTTGCTTTACGTTTGAAAAAAAGTAATTCCTAAATACATTTTATGCTTTCTTTTCCATAATTCCCAGCTGTTACGCAAAAAACTATTTTTTTCCTTTAAATAATAACTGTGATAGTTATATTTTACCTAATATTCTTATTCTCAAAGTTATCATATAATATAAAATTAGTGATATAATTCAGAACTTCAATCCATTGGGGAAATCTTTTTAAAACTAGAATTTCACAAATGTCAAGGAAATAAACGTAAATATCAAAAGGCCTGCTCTGCTTGACAGGAAAGAATATCATTTCCTAACATATTTGAAAGGTAAGAATTTACTCATATGAAGAATCGAAAATATTTTTTCTTGCAAAACGTCTTTATTCATTCCTCAGAACATTACCCAGGCAAAATATAACCAAACGTTGCTACCATTATAAGATATTTTCTGTGCTATATCTGTCTCACTCAGGAAACCCTTCCAGACCATTTTTCAAGAGAGGAAGGTACAGAATGGATGCCATTTTAGACTTCAAAAGTAAACCCACCTTTCCACTGAGAGGCCTAATTCCTATCAGCAAAAGCAGCAGGAAGCCTTTCAGAAAGAAAGGCTCTCCTGCCTAAATTAGTATCTATCCATTCATTTAAAGATATTTTTTAAGGATAAAATCTTTGAAAGTGATGTCAAAAGAAATGGGAACTTGCCTGCTGTTCAAGGTCTTTCAGGAGTGATTATGAAAACAAGCTGTCTGCCAGCAGGACTTTTAGGACTTTTTTCTTTATATTATTACATTCATAAAGCACATAATGTTTTCTGAGCTCTTCCATGATATCTACAACTTAATCTTCAAAGATGTTAACACTTGTAAATGCAGTGAACTCATCAGAGGGACAGTATAAAGGATGGCACCAGAGAAGCAGTGTCCTTTGGAGAATTTAATACAGATTCTGAAAGGAGAATTCATCTAAAATAAAGATTTTCTGCTTTTGTAAGTGAAGATTTACTTAGGGGAGGACATGGAGAGTGACATTTAATGTATTCCTAAAATGCTTATTTAAGGGTTCTTTGAGTTGATTGAGGTGCCTTAGCAGTGCAGTGACTAAACCTCTTGTCTTCTAACTGAATGGCCAGTGATTTGAATATAACAGCTGCACCTCAGGGGAAAGATGTAGCAGTCTGCCTCAGTAAAGCTTTGGGAACCCTATGAGGTAGTTCTCTGTCCTATAAGGTAACTATGAATAAGAATCAACTCAGTGGCAGTGGGTTGGTTTGGTGGGTTGAGTAGATTAGAATTTCCAAAGGTCATCTTTAGAGCAACATTTCTTCAAAATGCTCACTGGAGGGCATGTGGGTAGTGTTCTGGGGCAAATAAAGTTTGGGAAAAGTCTCATGCTATATTATATGTCATGTTGTTGTTGTTGTTGTTATGTGCCGTGGAGTCGGTTCCGACTCATAGTGACCCTGTACAGGGTTTCCGAGGCTGTAAATCTTTACGGGAGCAGATCGCCTCATCTTTCTCCCGCGGAACTGCTGGTAGTTTCGAACTGCTGACCTTGTGGCTCGCAGCCCGATTTGTAACCACTACGCTACCAGAGCTCCTCATATGTCATGTGTATGTCATGTTACACATTAGCATTTATAAGGTTCTAGTGGTCTGGCACTGTGGGTTAATGTACCAGACTGCAAAGCCATTTGAACTGCAAGGTTGGCAGTTCAAGCTCACCAGCTGCTCCTCGGAAACCCTATACAGGGTCTCTGTGGGCCACAACTGACTGGATGGCACTTAACAACAGAAGTCATAGAGAAATAAAAATCTTATTTAAGCTGGCATTTCCTAAACTTATTTAACTAACAATGGCACCTATGCAAATCAAATCAACCTCCCACACACACACAAAAATATTTATTCACTCTGCTGAGGAACCAGTTTCTGCAGGGTGTCCTTTGGACAATACAGATCTCAACTTATTGCTGCTCATATAAACAAATGAACCAGTGTCTAGATTCACTGATACGTACGTAGGCATTCACTTAAAATCGAGCTCCAATCAATATGCAAAATAAAGTTCATAAAAATGTTTTGTTATCTGTGATTGTTCCTTAATACCAAAGTAAGTCAAAAACTATTGCTACAAAATCATAGCTACCTTGATTAAAATAATGTGAAGCTGGTGAGGCACTGTAGGATGAAGTACAAGACCACAAGGTCTGTCTGAAAATCAAGATCAACAGTTCAAACTCACCAGCCACTCCTGGGAAACCCTATACAGGGTCACTATGAGCTGGAGTGAACTTGAATAGCACTTAACAATAACAACATTGTTTCTTGATATATCTGCCATCTTGGTCTATATACTTCTGAAAGCAGGGTTTCCATCTCTCTAACCCTTCCCCAAAGGAGCTCTGGTAGCGTAATGGTTACAAATCGGGCTGCAACCTGCAAGGTCAGCAGTTCGAAACTACCAGCTGCTCTGCAGGAGAAAGATGAGGCTTTCGCTCCCATAAAGATTTACAGCCTTGGAAACCCTGTACAGGGTCACTATGCGTCGGAACTGACTCCACGGCACATAACCACCAACCACCACCAACCCTTCCCCAAAGAATTACCACCAACCACCACCAACCCTTCCCCAAAGAATTTTATGATCAAAACAGTAGTTTTAGCATCTTTGAGAGCTTCAAATTGTGTTCATTTTAAATATTCTTTGAGCAACAAAAAGACATCTGAAGAGGCAAGATCAAGGATTTAAGGTAGCTGGAATAAAGTTTTCCAGTCAAATTTCCATAGAATAGTCTTTGCAACCCTGGAAGAATGAGCAACTGCATTGCCATGATGGAAAAATAAAAAATCCTTGGTGCACTTTCCTGGCCTTTTTCTCACCAATTTAGTTTTCAATTTTAAAAAACTTCTTCATAATAATCGCTTGTGATCGTTTTGTGTTCTTCAAGAAAATATATCAAGATTACTCCTTTGAAGTTCCCAAAAATCAGTTGTCATAACCTTTTGAGATGATCTCTAGGCCTTGAATTTAGCCCAGGAGATCCCCTCCAGAGCCAGCATTTTGCTTGGATCATATTTTTTTGAAGACGTACCCCAACCCCTATCCCCATCCCCCTCAACCCTGTCCAGCCAAGAGCCTGAGACAAGTGTAGTACTGAGAAAATTTGTCAGTAGTCCTCCAGTGACCACAGAGACATGTTCAAATACATTTTGTTTAAATGTGGCGCTGTGGGTTAATGTGGCAGACTGCAAAACCGTTTGAACTGCAAGGTTGGTGGTTCAAGCTCATCAGCTGCTCCTTGGAAACCCTGTACAGGGTCACTATGGGTCTGAATCGACTCAACGGGGCACTTAACAACAACAACAACAACTTATGAATTGGAATGTTAGTAGCAATACTTTTTGACTTATCCTTATACAAACTTTTTTACAAAATATAAAGCACGAAGAGATGTGATTTCTTCAAATGCCCAGCAATTAGCAACAATTTCTAGACACTACTCTCCAAGTTAATATCCCATGACACAAAGCATAAACTTCCAAAACCATGTGTTATTCTTTTATATTGCTAATTATTCAAGAAAATTTAGTGGGAAAAAAAATAGATGAAACAATATTTTTAAGTGCCAAAACACAAATTTCGTCTTCTACTCTGAGAAAAGGGGTCATAGGAAATTTTCTCACCAATTTTGAGTGGTGCATCTGGGGCTGGAGTTGCATAGAGAAGATTCTCTGGTTTAAGATCACGATGGACAATTCCATTTTCATGTAGGTACTAAGTAGAGAAATAAGAATGCAAGATCTGTGTAATTATATTTATAGTTCCAACACTTATATTTAAGCATTTCATGACTACACTGATCTTTACTGAAGATACATAAATAAACAACTCACACATATTATTATTTAAAATATATATCACAAAGGAAAATGTATTTAAAGTAAACATCATTCAAGGACAGTTTATAAATTGTTGCCTAAAAGTGAAATAAAATTTAAATTGTGTAGACCCAATTTCCGGAAATGAAACACCTCATTCTCTGAGAATATTAATTATAGTCTTTCTTATGAATATTATTATATCTGTTACCACTGACTAATTATGACTAAAATAAAATCAAGATGATATGTATTTAAATTTTGTTTATTGCCTCACACCATATTACTTATGACTTCACAATTACTGTTTGAAAAGACATTGAAATATGAACACTCTCTTCTCACTTATCAGTATGGTTAGATTCCAAAGTCCAGGTTGTTAATGTGAAAATGGAGGATGAACACATCAGATGACAAAAAGAGAATCACTACAATATTAGATAACTTCCAAGGTACATCATTGCATTACTGCCAAATTTCATCATTATATAATTGCCAAGCCACTGAGAATCATGGCCTAGCCAGGTTGGCACATAACTTTAACCATCACAGCCAGCATCACTCTCACCTTGGTACTCATTACTGCCAAAAAATGTCACTGGTATGCGAAATAGTTGGATAGTAGTTTTTAATAATATAAATGTAAAATGCCAGATAATGAGATGGTCAATAACTGAGGAGTAGGAGGTTTGTTATTATAAAGACAGTATTTTAATATGATAAACATTATTTGATGGTGATGACTGATTATATTTCATAGGCCCTTCTGAGAATAAGTACACCCAACTATCATTATAAATATAAAAGGTTATCTTCAGGATGAATCTGAAGTATCATTTCTAACCATCCCACTCATTTTAAAGTATTTTAAATTATTTTATAAAATTTAATTCAATTACATATGTAACAAATTTTCATTTTAAATAATAAAGTCCTACCTTACCCGCTTACCTTCTTCAAAATGTGAAATTATTTAACCCATCAGCTTGAAATGATTAGATTTTTTTCTATGTACTCACAAACATGAAAATAAGTTTACCTATGGTTTTGACCTTTTTCTAAAATAATTGTATCATGGTGGTAGTGGTGTGCCATGGAGTGGGTTCTGACTCATAGAGACCCTGAATAGGATTTCCGAGGCTGTAAATCTTTATGAGAGCAGAAAGCCTCATCTTTCTCCCGTGAAACAGTTGGTAGTTTTGAGCTGCTGACCTTGAGGTTAGCAGCCTGACTCATAACCACTACACTCTCAGAGCTCCTTAAATGTATCATAAATATCTATATTTTTTACACTGCTAACGTTTTGTATGTAAAGTCACTTTCTGCCTCCTGTCATGCTGAGGAGCCATCAACTCTTCAAAGGACCTGCGGTGAGAGAACTTCTCTGAGGTAAAGTGGTCTCTGTAGAAGCCATAAACGTGTTCCATAAGCTAAAGAAAAACAGGCATTTGTAACCAGCCAAACCCAGACAGCACTAATACCAAATTACTAGTCAGGTAAGTTCCTGTCTTAACCCTTCAGCTCCTTCCACTCTCCCACAATCATCCTTAACATCTCAACCATGGAAGGGCTACAAATAGCATCTAGCTGCTTGGAAATCAGTAAGAAAGAGAAAAGAAATAAACACTATCTCCCACCTCATAGTTATAAACTATAGATCATTAAGGTCCAGTTTGGAGGAGGGGAGACATTTAAAACTGGAAGCAAGTCTAACATTTTGTTCTTTTTCTTGTCCAAGAATGACAGGGAAAGCTATGAAAATTACTTGAAGTAAATTTATTCCTGGAGAGGAAGCATAAAATGACACAATTTATTTTATTTGCAGATGAGTCAAAAGAGGTGATCAATACATTTCTAAGGATTTTAGGAAAATAATTTTAATATTTCCTTGCTAAGGGCATATCTGGAGTCTTTGCATGGCACTGTAGGATCAGCATTGGGCTGCTAACCACAAGGAACATGGTTCAAACCCACCAGTCCCTCCTTGAAAACCCTACATATGGTCACTATGAGGCAGAACTGACTTGATGGCAGTTGACAAAAACAATAACAAGGACATATATTTACTGAGTTCTGATTTAATATTATGTTCTTGGTTTTTGATTAAAGGTCAACAAGCATATTTAGGTCATATTTAGGTCTTTTTTTTTTTTTAATTAAAGAACAATTTCATGACAGATAATTTGGATCCATATAATAATTAGCTAAGTGACCCAAAATTTTAGTTTTATCTGTGATTCCCACTTTGCTCATTGTAGTGAGAATTACAGATGAGATAAGTAACAAAGTAAGCATATTAGGAGTATATTGTCAATATTCTGCCCCATGAGGACACTATCATTGTTGTATCATGTCTCTTGGAAAATAAATTATACTTAAAAAACTGTTGAGCTTTGAACCATTTCCTCTTTCCTGAAGCTATATTTGACCTGAAACACTTATTTTCTTTATAATTTATTGTCTTTTCCTCTTCTGTACTGGTTGCCAAAAAGCTCATTGCAAAGGAGGTTTCAGTGACAATAATTAGGCTATTTGGGGTACATGTCTGCCTTCCTCTGCCTGCTTTTGTTCTCTTTTACACTTTAACAGCATTATCTCATATGCATCTTTTATCTAATTTGCCACAAAGTCTCTTTATGAGAAAATGCAATAAAAGTTATAAATAGAGTTTCAGGAATACAGACTATAGAAGTTTTACATTTACTTTCAGAATTAGACAATAACTTTAGAGGCTTCAGTTCAGGTCTCTCGCTGTTTGCACACCTCTATTCTGGTGACTAGAGGGAGGTGCCTGAGAGAGTGGGCACCCCTGCCCTGAGGGTTCTACTACAGAGTTCCTCAAAATTTAAAGAACAGTCTCCACTTAAAACCAAATGTCAGTGTAAAATGGCCACAACTGACCATAAACTGTTTATCACTAGGAAAAAGGCCAGAATTGGGGTTGTAGAATAGAGAGACAGACTAAGAATGAAACAGGCCAAAAATTAAATCCTGAGTTACATCATAAAGACCAACAGTGGCATCTTGAAATTTCTCAGGTGGCCTTAAAGGCAAGAAGCTGAAAGAGAATATTAAAGTCATATTAGATTACAGAGTTTTTTCTTTTCTGTGATTATAGACTACATTATCCAATCTATCTTTTTGCTGTTGCTGTTTTGATTTTTTGATCCCCTCTTTACCTTTAGGGGGCTCTTTCTCTCCCTACATTACCCAAGAAGACACAGCAATTGCTGTCATATAGTCAAGCTACAATCACATAATATTAAATCCACAATCCAGGCAAGAACCAATACCAGCTGCCATACTCCAGGCTGCCAACACTTGCAACAGTTACTCTACGTCGAGTAATAAGTAAAGTGAAAAGGGAAGCTCATCTCTTGTTCACATCTACCTGGAGGCAATCAGAAAGCATAAAAAATACCAAAACACACACTCATCTAAGTATTAAGGCCACAGCTAGCTAGTGAATATGCCCAAGAAATAGAAACAGATGATCATATCAGCACATGTCCGGAAACAAGATAAAGTGACTGAGACAAATAAGCTGGAGGTAGACCTACACTCCATACTGGAATGAGGGCAGGCTTTGGCAATGTCTAAGAAGGAATTCAGGAAAATGATTATAAAATATTTCAAAACACTTTACCATGAAGTTGAGAAAAATAAGGAAGAATTCAGGAAAGTGCTACAGGAACAATTAAATAAGATAAATACAACATTGGAAAGAATTAAAAAAACTATAGAGAGAGGTTCAAAAGATTAATAATAGAATAGCAGAAATAGACAAAATACTAAAAGGGCAAAGGAGCAAAACTGAAGAGATGGAAGGCAGAACTAGCGAGCTGGAAAACAAATCTCTCAATACTAAGATAGAAGAGTAAGTAGACAAAACAATATAAGTCTGAAGAAGGTTAAGATTCATGTGGGCAACATGAAGAGAAGTAACATAAGAATTATTGGCATTCCAGAACAGGGATAATCACAAAAGTCCACAAAGGAGATACTTGAGGAACTGTTAGAAGACAATTTCCCTAACATCCTGAAAAGTGAAAAGATAAGCATTCAAGAAGCTCAACAAACCCCAGGAAG
>NW_006408929.1:1062043-1066674 GCF_000296735.1 Chrysochloris asiatica | reverse complement strand
TGCAAAATAAAAGATACGAAGACAATTCTGAAAGCAGCTAGAGAAAAGAGAAGTGTTACATACAAAGGCAAGCAACTAAGATTAAGCTCAGATTTCTCAGCAGAAACCATGCAGGCAAGAAGGCAATGGGGAGACATATATAAAACCCTGAAAGAAAAAAAAAAAACAAAAAAAACTGCCAACCAAGAATCCTCTACCCAGAAAAGCTGTCAATCAAATATAAGGGTGTAATCAAAACATTCCAGGATAAACAGAAGCTAAGGTATTTTGCCAAAGCCAACCCCGCACTGCAAAACATTTTAAAGGGAGTTCGGTGGACTAAGAACCAACAAGAACAGACAACAATTAGAGATGACATACGTGGCAGCACCACCTGGAACTCAAGTGACAAATGGAAGAGTAGAGAACAGAACAAAACTATAAGAAGAAATTCAGAGGATCTGGGAGGTCAGTCTATGATCAAAACAATTACAATGTGAAAGAAGATAAACACGTAGGAACAGAGATCTAGGTGGTAAGAAGCTCAGGTAGATTGCAGGATAAAATTGACTGTATTAAAAGGAGGGAAAAATTAATGGAATATAAGGTAACTTCAAAGAAATGAAAATCTAAGAAGAATATGAAAACATTAAAACCATGAGGACACTAACCAGAAAGAACACAAAAAAAACCATAAACTAAGCACAAGAAGACATGCCGAACAAAGAAACCAACAGCACCACAAAAAAACAAACATGATGACAGCAATTAATCCATACCTATCAACAACTACACTGAATGAAAATGGATTAAATGCACCAGTTAAGAGACGGAGAGTGGCAGAATGGATAAGAAATCAAGACCCTTCAATGTGCAAGAGACACATCTTACATACAGAGACAAAATCAGATTAAAAGTCAAAGGTTGGAAAAAATACATCACGCTAATTGCAATAAAAAACGAGCAGGAGTGGCAATAATAATCTCTGATAAAACAAACTTTAAGGCAAAAACCAGTATTATAGAAAAAGATGGATATTATCTCATGATTAAAAGGACAATTGAACAAGATGACATAACCATAATAAATAGCTATGTTCCCAATGAAAGGGCTAAAAATATATAAACCAAACTCTAATAGATTTGAAGACAGAAATAGACAAATCTACAACTATAGTGGGTAATTTTAATACACCACTTTCAAAAATGGATAGAACAACCAGAAAGAAACGTTGACAAAAACACAAAGGAACGAAACAACACACTCAGCCAAAGGGACCTCATAGATGTGTACAGAGCATTCAGCCCCAAAACAGCACAATATACATTCTTTTCCAGTGCATAAGGAACATTCTTCAGAATAGACCTTGTGTCAGGCCACAAAACAAGTCTCCATGAAGTTACAAACATCAAAATACTACAGAGCATCTTCTCAGACCACAATGCCATCAAATTAGAAATCAACAATAGGAAGACTAAGGAAATAAAGTAAATAACATGGAAACTGAATAATGCCCTGCTGAAAGAGACTGGGTTGTAGAAGAAATAAAACGTGACTTCACAAAGTTCCTACAAACAAATGAGAATGAAAACACAACACACCATAATCTTCAGGACACAACAAAAGCAGTGCTGAGAAGACAGTTCATTGCAATATATGCAAACATTCAAAAAGAAGAAAGAACACAAATCAATACATTAACACAACATCTTCAACAACTAGAAACAGACAAGCAAAGTAAACCTACAATCAACAGAAGAAAGGTAACAATCAAGATTAGAGCAGAAATAAATGAGATAGAAAACAGAAAAACTTAGAAAGAATCTAGACCAGCAATGTAAACCTACAGTCAAGAGAAGAAATGAAATAATAAAGATTAGAGTAGAAATAAATGAGATAGAACACAGAAAAATTACAGAATGAATCAACAGGACAAAAAGGTGGTTCTTTGAAAGAATTAATAAAAATCAACAAAAGGCAAACCTAACAAAAGAAAAGAGGGAGAAGACACAAATAACATGCATAAGAAATCACATTGGTGATGTCACAACAGAACCAATAGAAATAAAAAGGATAATAACAGAATATTATGAAGAGTTGTACGCCAATAAATTTGAAAACCTAGAGAAGATGGATACATTTTTAGAAAAGCATGACTTACTTAAACTTACACAGAGTGAAGAAAACTTGAATAGAAAACTATAACAAAGGAAGAAATTGATCAAGTCATCAAAACACTCCCAAACAAAAAAAAGTCCAGGTCCAGATGGCTTCACTGGTGAGTTTTACCAAACATTCAAGAAAGAGCTGTCACCAGTTGTATTCAAATTATTCCAGAATAAATAAGAGGAAGGAAAACTCCCTAATACATTCTATGAAGCAAGCACACCAAAACCAGGGAAGGACAACACTAAGAAGGAAAATTACAAACCAATATCCCTCATGAACATAGATGCAAAAATTTTCAACAAAATCCTAACCAAAGGAATTCAACAACACATCAAAAAAAAAATAACACATCATGACCAAGTGGAATTCATACCAGGGATGGAGGGAAGGTTCAACATTAGAAAGACAATCAATGTAATCCACCATATAAATAGGAAAAAAGAAAAGAACCAAATGATCATATATATTGATGCAGAAAAAGCATTTGCATTTGACAAAATCCAACATACATTCCTGATAGAAACATTCAACAAAGTAAGACTCTAAGGAAAATTCCTCAATATAATTAAGAGCATATATACAAAACCAACAGCTAACATCACTCATAATGGAGAAAAACTGAATGCCTTCCCTTGGTGAACAGGTACCAGATAAGGATGCCCTTTATCACAAATCCTATTCAATATTGTTTTGGGAGTCTTAGCTAGAGCTATATGGCAAGATAGGGAAATTAAAGGCATCCAAATTGGCAAAGAGGAAGTAAAACTCTGTCTTTTTGCAGATGATATGATCCTATACATAGAAAACCCCAAAGACTCAGAAAAAACAACAACAACAACAAAAAACCTACTGGAACTCATTGGAAGATTCAGCAAAGTGGCAGGGTACAAGATTAGCATACAAAAATCAGTTGGATGGATTCCTCTATATTAATAATGGTAACACTGAAAAGGAAATTAGGAAAGCAATATCATTTACAATAGCCACCCAAAGGATGAAATATTTAGGAATAAATGTAACCAGAGAAACAAAGGTCTTATACAAAGAAAACCACAAAACACTACTACAAGAAACCAAAAAAGACTTACAAAAATGGAAAAATATATCACGTTCCTAGATAGGAAGACTTCACATTGTGAAAATGTCAGTACTACCCAAAGCAATCTACACATATAACACACTCACAATCCAGATTCCAATGACATTTTTTAGAGAGATGGAAAAAACAATTACAAACTTTATAATGAAAGGAAAGAGACCCAGGAAAAGCAAAGCTTAAGAAGAAGAAAAGAGTTGGCGGCCTCTCACTCCCAGATTTCAAAATGTACTACATAGCAACAGTGGTCAAAACAGCCTGGTACTGGTAAAATGAAAGAAACATAGATCAATGGAACAGAATTGAGAATCCAGAAATTAACCCATCCACATACAGCCAACTGATCTTTGACACTGAGTGGGGAATACATAGTCTCTTCAACAGATGGTGCTGGCACAACTGGAAATTGATATGCAAAAGATTGAAACAAGACCTTTACCTCACACCATATACAAAGACCAACTCAGCATGGAATAAAGATTTAAATGTGAATCCCAGAATAATAAAAGCCATCAATGAAAACATAGGGACAAATTTAAGGGTTCTAATTCAGGGCACATACAGACTAGGAAACACTGCGAAAACTACACTAACAAATGAAGACCAAATAGATGACTGGGACGTCCTGAAAATTAAAAACATATGTGCATCAAAGGATTTCACCAAAAAAGTAAAAAGGAAGCCCACAGTATGGGAAAAAAACTTTTGCAATGACATATCAGACAAGGGATTAATTTCTAAAATCTATAGGAAACTACAACATCTCTACAAGAAAAAGACAAGTAGTCCAATTAAAAAATGAGCACAAGACATGAACAGACACTTCCCCAAAGAAGACATTCAGGCAGCCAACAAATACATGAAGAAATGTTCACGATATTTAGCTATTAGAGAGATGCAAATTAAAACAGTGAGATATCATCTTACATCAGCAATAACAGTGACATTCAAAATGCATGGGATAATAAATGCTGCCGAGGATGTGGAGAGACTGGGACTCTCCTACATTGCTGGTGGGGATGCAAATGGTCCGACCACTCTTGAAAACAATATGATGCTTCCTCAGAAAGTTGGAAATAGAAATACCATATGATCCAGCAATTCCTTTACTTGATATATATCTGCAAGAAATCGAACCATAACACGAGAAGATATAAGCACACCAATGTACATAGCAGCACTGTTCACAGTAGCAAAAAGATGGAGACAGCTTAAGTGCCCATCCATGGAAGAATGGATAAACCAGCTTTGGTACATATACATAATGGAATACTATGCTACCTTGAAGAATAACAGGGAAGCTGCAAGCCACCGTATAACCTGGATAAACCATGAGGATATTATACTTAGTGAAATTAGTCAGTCACAAAAGGGCAAGTATTGCATA